>NC_057389.1:82165590-82452436 GCF_019320065.1 Cervus canadensis
CTGCTCGACAGTCAGAATCAACTCAGCTTAACCAGTGATACCAGCTTTGACCCTATTCCAAATAAGGTCACATTCTGAGCTACTGGGGATTAGAACATCAACATATGAATTATTAGGGGATGCAATTCAACCCATAGCACTATTTCTTTAAGGACAATCTAAATATCAGCAAGAAACCTAGGCTTTGAACAGGATCTGATCTAAAATATAATGCTGTACTTTTTGGTAAGGTCTAAGCTTTACCAGAAAGAAAGAAACTTAGTCCTATAAAAATATCTCCTATTTTCTCTCCCTCTCCATCTTGTAATCTCCCTTTCTTTTTCCCCTCATTCTTGTCACTGTCCCTTTTTACAGACTACCCTCAGCATTTACGGAATGCACACATGCAGGCTTGAACAAAACTCTGGCTTTATAAGCACTTTTTTTTTCATCTGACTCAATTTTTTTTTTCCTGCTTTGCTGTTGACCATGTACAAAAGTCTTTTAGTAATACCAAATAGTAGTTTGGTAGAGGCACTTATACCCATTTTTAAAAACTATACCATATTAATAAGAAGGATCACATGTAACAATTCTCATCTCTCCATGCCCAGCTGCATTAAACCTTGAGTTGAGAGCCTCTAGAAGCTGAAGACAAAGAAAAGAATGTGACATTTCTTTTGCTTTGGAACACATCTACCTCTTTGTTCAGGATATAGACTTTGACCCTGAGCCATCTATTATGTGTTTTTGTTCCTGACCTTGGTTATATGTTTCAGATGTGAAATTGCTCACAGATGGCTCAGTGATGGTCTCCTGTTATACCTTGGAAAAAGTTATTTTTGTGTCTGTACATAAGAAAAACAGTATCTGTGTACGAGAAAGGAGAGATGGAGGAGTGCCCTGTAATTCTATTGAGGATATTCTGATAGTAAGCCTGATCCAAAATATTTGATCAATGAGACCATAATATTTTGATTTTCTGCAGCCTGTTCCATGCACTATCCAAGATTATGAATGTTTTAAAACTCATTTTAGGATAGAATTGAACAAATCAAAAATCATCTTTGAAGTATGTTCCTTGATAGATTCATGAATTCCTATTGATCACAATGTCAACATATCTAAGTAGTTCAAATAAGCATTCAAGATACAAATTATTGAGTGGCTTAAACCTTTACTTTTGTATAAATGTGTATTCCAAATTAGGAAATCTTTTCTCTTTCCCTCCAGGTGTTCAACAATTTTTCCTTCCCAATTCAACAAATCTTACCCTTATAGAAAGATCTGAAACTCATTTGTAAATGTTGGGGTGTATGTGATAATAAAGTGTTACACATTCCAAGAAGAATTATAATTATTAGTAGTATTGTTAGCTGCAGTAGGTTGTTCAGTCGCTAAGTCGTGTCCGACTCTGCAAGCCCATGGACTGCAGCATGCCAGGCTTCTCTGGCCTCCATTATCTCCTGGAGGTTGCTCAGATTCGTATCCATTGAGTTGATGATGCTATCTAACCATCTCATCCTCTGCTGCCCCCTTCTCCTTTTGCCTTCAACATTTCCCAGCATCAGGGTCTTTTCCAATGAGTCAGTTCTTTGCATCAGGTGGCCAAAGTATTGGAGCTGCAGTATCAGTCCTTCCAATGAATATTCAGTGTTGATTTTCTTTAGGGTTGACTGGTTTGATCTCCTTGCAGTCAGTCCAAGGGACTCTCAAGAGTCTTCTCCAACACTCCAGTTCAAAAGCATCAATTCTTTGGTGCTCAGCTTTCTTTATGGTTCAACTTTTACATCCATATATGATTACTGGAAAAACCATAGTTTTGCCTATATGGACCTTTTTCGGTAAAGTGATGCCTCTGCTTTTTAATACACTGTCTAGATTTGTCATAGCTTTCTTTCCAAGGAGCAAGCGTCTTTTATTTTTATGACTGCAGTCACTGTCTGCAGTGATTTTGGAGCCCAAGAAAATAAAATCTGTCACTGCTTCCACTTTTTCCCTTTCTATTTGCCATGAAGTGGTGGGACCAGATGCCATGATCTTAGTTTTTTTAATGCTGAGTTTCTAGCCAGATTTTTCACTCTCCTCTTTCACACTTATCAAGAGGCTATTTAGTTCCTCTTCACTTTATGCCATTAGAGTGGTATCATCTGTGTATCTGAGGTTAATTGTTATTTCTCCTGGAAATCTTGATTCCAGCTTGTGATTCATCCCCCCTGGCATTTCATATAATGAACTCTGCATATAATTTAAGTAAGTAGGGTGACAACATACAACCTTGCTTTATTCCTTTCCCAATTCTGAACCTGTAAGTTGTTCTGTCCTTGTCCTGTAGTAGATATTGAATCTTTAACATAAGGCAGCTAAGAGATAATAGACATAGTTCAGGTATCTGTAATATATTGGAGGCAATTTTAAAAGAGGACATCAGAAATAATCTGTCTGCATCTCTGAAGTCCTCTTGTATGAGTGAAAACCAACTCTATAACCTAACGTAGACTTTTCAATAGAAAGTTTGTGAACTATTAGATTTTCATGAAATTAATTTAGTAGGATGCAACCAGAAGTTTTAAAACAAAATAGAATAGAGTTGAAAGGAATAGAATAGAAAATACCAGTCTTGTGTACATTTGAACATATCATCAAAACAAAACTTTATTTAAATTACTTTTTATTAAGCGCTGAGTCTCTGTATAAAGTGTATGTTTTATAGGATGTCATGGTGGAAAACACTTAAAAAGTACTCATAGAGGTGGAAGACACAGTTTAGAGAATACTTCAATGACTTCTCAGAAGAATGACCTTAGGACTAGCAAATTTGTGTGTTTAGAAAGTCAACTCTATTTTCAATCAGAAGAGAAAATCTTCCATTCTTCTAGTATCATCATTCAATAGGTATTTACTCAGTGCTCACTGGGTCCAATCAGTATTTAGCACAGGAGAAATAAGTCAAACATGACAGGGTCTCAACCCTTAAGGCATTCACATTCTTCTGGAAAGACAGACCAAAGAAACATCTACAATGCGGTGTGAGAGTAGGAGTCATCACTCCTACAAAGAAATCTAGAAGACAAAAGAGCTGCTAACCAAGACCAGAAAGACTTCTTGAATCTGGTGACCTCAGACTTTACTCTTTATGGACAGATAGAGTTAATTAATTCTACTAAGGTCCAGTCAGAGAAATGGAAGCCACCTCCTGTAGTTCAAGAGAGAGAATTTAATATAAGAAGCTGCAAAGATACTGGTAGAGTTGATTGAGTAAGTAAAAAAGAGGAAGCAATTCGGAGATTGTTGCTGTTGTTCAGTCACTAAGTCTTGTCCGACTCTCTGTAATCCCATGGACTGCAGCATGCCAGGCCCCTCTGTCCTCCGCTATCTCCCAGAGTTTGCCCAAATTCACGTCCATTGCGTCGGTGTTGCTATCTAACCATGTCATCCTCTGCCACACCCTACTCTTTTTGCCTTCAATCTTTCCCAGCATCAGGTTCTTTTCCAATGAGTCAGTGCTTCACATTAGGTGACCACAGTATTAGAGCTTCAGCTTCAGCATCAGTCCTTTCAATGATTATTCAGGGTTTATGTCCTTTAGGATTAACTGGTTTGATCTTCTTGCAGTCCAGGGGGCTCTCAAGAGTCTTCTCCGTCACCACAATTCAAAAGTATCAATACTTCAGCACTCAATCTCCTTTATGGTCCAACTCTCATACCCATACATGACTACTGGAAAAACCATAACATTGATTATATGGACCTTTGTAGGCAAAGTGATGTCTTTTACTTTTTAAAATGCTGTCTAGGTTTGTCATAGCTTTCTTTTCAAGGAGTAAGCATCTTTTAACTTCATGGCTACAGTTAAGCAACCTGACAAAACCAACCACTTTGGTTCTTAGGGAGAGATAAAGAGAAGCGGTTGTATTGACAGGAGCAGGACAGCTGGGGTTACCAGGTGGGAAAAAAGCCATGGAAGGGTCTGCTTACCAGGAGCTGGGACCATCAAGGACACGCAGCACTGTCAGGGAAGCTACCAGCAGCAGAGATGTAAGGGAAAATACCCTGAGTTTTACCTTTCTCCAGCATGCAAGTTTCTCATCCCTGCCCCTTAGTGCCCGGGCAGGGGAGTTGAGGAATGTGTTTTGCAGAAGTCAGCTCCTAATGATGCAGAGCAGAGCATAGCAAAGATAGGAAATGGGTGGCAGACCCAATAGGCAAATAGCAAGCAGAAGAACATACAAGAATGTTGGGGAGCAGGAGAAAAAGAAGGATCTAGAGGAGTTTTAAGTTGTTCAGTATAGCTGGTTTGCAGATGGACATTGGAAACTGGTGAGGGAGGATAGACAGGTAAGCATTTCTAGGTCAGGCGTGGCCTCGTGATCATCCTGATAACTTTGCATTTTGTTGTCAGGAAGATGGGAGCCATTGACAGTCCTGGTGTGGTTGTGTGCCTTTATGTGCATATATACAAAAGTTTTGATTAAATCAAATTAGAACAGGTACACAGTTAAATAAAAAAGTACCACAGCAAAGGAGTGTTGCTGTAAAGCAACTTTCTGCCCACCATCCATTCTCTTCCCGTCTTTACTTTACAAAGGGAAGGCTTTTAGCCTTTTCTCCTTTAGTTCTTCTGGTAGTTTCACTGACAAGTTTAAATGTAATGTTTTATATTATGATATTTTCTTGATTTTAAAACTGCAGACAGTATATTTTGACTAATCTTCCACTATGGAAGATAAGGTTTACTTAAGCTGAACACCATTTCTCTCCGATTTGATGAGTAGATTTATTATTTTCAGCTCTCACATTTTTTGTTTGTTTGTTTTACTTTTTGGAGCTTTAAATGATCATTCTTTTTGTTCCAGCAACATTTGACAGTATCTCTTGATACCCCCTCCCACTTCCCAGGGGGTGCTAGTGGTAAAAAAATCCGCCTGTGAATGCAGGAGACACAAGAGACTCAGGTTTGATCCATGGGTCGGGATGATCCCCTAGAGTAGGAAATGGTTCCTGCTCCGTTATTCTTGCCTGCAAGATTCCATGGGCAGAGGAGCCTGGCAGGCTATAGTCCAGGGGCCACAAAGAGTCAGACTTAACGAGCACATAGCACACTCTCCCATCTTGTCTTGTGAAGTGAGAACAGGAATGTTCCTGTAGTCCCTGTTGCTGTTTATTGCCTGCTTATGTCTCCTAGCTTTTGTCACCTTTAAATGGTTTCACATATTAGTCTGGTAATTGCTTATTCATAGATGCAGTGCTCTGACAGTAACGCAAGTGATGTGATTACATACCATATTCTTACTAAAATGATGGCTCTATTATTATTTCCTAGAATTAGATGATCAAATAGACAAAATAATTTTAACTATCATTGAAATAAAAGAAATTGTTTTCCTAAAGAGTCAACTTAAGGGAAAAGTTAGCTTAAACCTAAACGGTAAAATAAATTAAAACTGATCTGTCTTTGAAAAACGTAAACAGAATCTTTCATAAAAGAGAACCATCAGAGTGTCTATACCTTTCTATATACAGTTGATGAAGCCTTAAACACTTGCATGCTAATCACATGCTTATAAACAGAACTCTATTTCAGGATCATTAAGAGACCTCACTATTCAAAATAATTCCATGATGAATCATTCATAAAGCACAGAATTCTTCTATGGTGCAAATAATCATCTTCAGTTTATTTTTCAGTCAATCCAAATTTTCACATATTGAATTTGCTTAACTCACGACACAGCTGTGTTTATGGAGAAAACTGAACTCTTGTAGATGAGTAACATTATCATCATTCATTTTCTCTAGACTATGAAGGATAGTCAAAGAAGACAGCTATGATCCTTAAGTCTCGGCAAGAGCTTACCAGAGTGATCTTTTATAAACATGCTATGGATATTTTTCCTAGGATACATACACTTTCAGCATCTTGAAGAAAGTTTCTGTGAAGGCTCAGCCAGGAAGAAAAGATAAGACTGGTTGACCACCTCTATCTGCCCTCTGTCCTCTTTGCTTTCTTCACACAGCCTCACTTACAGTTTAAAAAAGAAGCTCTTCACTATTTCTAAGAGTTACTCAAATTAGAAGCGGCCACTTTCCTCAGCTATTTCCCTGTTAGTCCCGGAATTGCTCTCAGTTGTATCAAGGTGTCATATGTCTTAAAATAGTGTGACTCCTCATGGCATGTGTTAAAAAATATTACTTTTAATAAACACTGGTCTATCTAGTCTATCGAAGGTGGGTCATAATGTTGACATTATGTTTTATATCCATTCAGCCATTCTATGTATTTTGATTGGAACATTAAGTTCATTTATTTACATTAAAAGTATATCATGACCCTGTCCAGCCAACCAGCGCCCTGCAGCCTCTGCACAAGTTAGGGCCTGGCAACAAACCAGACTGGGACCAGCCACATCCTCCAGACCGTCAACGTGTCACAACAGAAGGACCCACACAGCCTACACGGTGGGCACTGCTAGAGCAAATAGCTCTGGTGACCAGAAGGGAGTGTGGCGCTGGGGCATAAAAGACATCTTCCACAAAAGGCCACTTCTCTCATGTCAGAAAAAATGTAACTGACCTACCAGATACATAGAAGTAAAAACAGCAAGTTAGGCCAAAGGAGGTGACAGAGGAACATGTTCCAGATGAAGGAAAAAGATAAAGCCCTATAAGAAGAACTAAGTGAGGTGGAGGCAGGAAATTTATCTGAGAGAATTCAAGGTAATAATTGTAGAGCTGATCGAAGAAACTGGGAGAGGAATGGGTGAACAAAGCAAGAAGTTCAGCTCGGTCCAGTTGCTCAGTTGTGTCTGACTCTGTGACCCCATGGACTGCAGCACGCCAGGCTTCACTGTCCATCACCAACTCCTGGAGCTTGCTCAAACTATGTCCATTGGGTCAGTGATGCCATCCAACCATCTCATCCTCCCGCCTTCAATCTTTCCCAGCATCAGGGTCTTTTCAAATGAGTCAATTCTTCACATCAGGTGGCCAAAGTATTGGAGTTTCAGCTTCAGCATTAGTCCTTCCAATGAACACTCAGGACTGATTTCCTTTAGGATTGACTGGTTGGATTTCCTTGCAGTCCAAGGGACTCTCAAGAGTCTTCTCCAACACCACAGGTCAAAAGCATCAGTTCTTCAGCACTCAGCTTTCCCTGTAGTCCAACTCTCACATCCATACATGACTACTGGAAAAACCATAGCCTTGACTAGACAGACCTTTGTAGGCAAAGTAAAGTCTCTGCTTTTTAATATGCTGTCTAGGTTGGTCATAGCTTTTCTTCCAAGGGACAAGTGTCTTTTAATTTCATGGCTGCAGTCACCCTCTGCACTGAATTTGGAGCCCAAGAAAATAAAGTCTGTCACTGTTTCCAATGTTTCTCCATTTATTTGTCTTGAAGTGATGGGACAGGATGCCATGATCTTAGTTTTTTGAATGTTGAGTTTTAAGCCAGCTTTTCACTCTCTTTCACTTTCATCAAGAAAGCTCTTTAGTTCCTCTTCACTTTCCACCATAAGGGTGGTGTCCTCTTCATATCTGAGGTTATTGATATTTCTTCCGGCAATCTTGATTCCAACTTCTGCTTTATCCAGCCTGGCATTTCGAATGATGTACTGTTCTTTAAGTTAAATAAGCAGGGTGACAATACACAGCCTTGATGTACTCCTTTCTCAATTTGGAACCAGTCTGTTGAACTGGAACCATGTTGGAACATGTTGGAACTGGAACATGTTGGAACCATGTCCAGTTCTAACTGTTGCTTCTTGACCTGCATACAGATTTCTTAGGAGGCAGGTAAGGTGGTCTGGTATTCCCATTTCTTGAAGAATTTCCCACAGTCTGTTGTGATCTAAACAGTCAAAGGCTTTGGCATAATCAATAAAGCAGAAGTAGATGTTTTACTGGAACTCCTGCTTTTTTGATGATCCAACGGATTTTGGCAATTTGATCTCTGGTTCCTCTGCCTTTGCTAAATCCAACTTGAACATCTTGAAGTTCATGGTTCACGTACTGTTGAAGCCTGGCTTGGAGAATTCTGAGCATTATATTGCTAGCATGTGAGATGAGTGCAATTGTGTGGTAGTCTAAACATTTTTTGGCATTGCCTTTCTTTGGAATTAAGTTTTTAAAGAATAGTTAGAAAATATAAAGAAGAACCAACCAGAGATGAAGAACACAATAATTGAAATGGAAACTATGCTAGAAGAAATCAACATACCATTTAAAAGTGGAGTCTCTATTTTCCACAGTCTTCTGGGTCTCCCAGGCTTCCCTGGTGGCCCAGATAGTAAAGAATCTGCCTGCAGTGTGGGAGACCCAGGTTCGATCCCTGGGTCAGGAAGATCCCTGGGAGAAGGAAATGGCAACCCACTCCAGTATTCTTGCCTGGAAAATCCCATGAATGAAGAAGTTTGGATGCTACAGTCCATGGGGTTGCAAAGAGTTGGACACAACTGAGCGATTTCACTTTCTTTATTTCTTTCTGGGTCTCCCAAAAGTAAACCCGACTGGACTTTAAAGCCGAACATTCTGGGGACTCATCTTCCCAGTGGATGACCCCTAGGCTAGGGAACACTTTGTGGGGCTCACACCTGTCGCTTCTAGGTGAGAAACTCTGCAATTGTAATTATTCTCCTGTGTGTGGATTGCCCCCTCAGGAAGTGGTTCTTGACTATATTGTGAGACTGTCCCTTCTTGTCTGTCTTGTTGTGGTTTCTTCTTTATATCTTTAGTTGTAGAAGATCTCTTCTGGTATGTTCTGGTCTTTTTCGCTGAAATAGTATGCCATTTGCTCTGTAAATGTAATTTTGGTGTGCTCATGAGAGGAGATGAGCTCAGAGTCTTTCTACTCAGCCATCTTGGGAACTCCTTGAGATAGAAATATCTTCATGATGAAAACTATACTTCTTAAATACCATGCAGTTTAGACAATCTGAAAAAGTTAGGCCTTTCTGAGACACATGAATTTCCCACTCAACTCATATTTCATATACTTCATATATTATGTGCTTGCTTATAATTGCAGAAACCAAGCACTTCTCTTTAGAATAGCAGGATAATTACCTAGCTTTTTCCCCCAGGCTTCAGCAAAAATTCCTAATTGGTAGGCAATGGCTCACTCAATATCTTCTGTTTTTTTCTTGTACATGTTCCTGGCTGTGCTGTGATCTTCATGAAAGCCAACATGCAGTCAGTCTTATTCCCCACTGCATCATGAGTGTTTATGAGATTACCTAGCAAGAGGTAGGACTCGGTAAAAATTTTTGAGTGAATAAATAAAAGAACTAGAGTAAAGGTTACTGTTCTGTGGTGGTTGATCTTAGATATCAGCTTGGTAGATTGTAGCACCCAGCTGTGTGGTTAAACTCCAGTTTAAATGTTTTCTGTGAAGATATTTTTTGGATGCAGTTGGCATTTAAATTAATAGACTGAGTAAAGCAGCTTAGGTAATCCTCATGAAGTCAGTGGGATTTAACCAACCAGTTAAAAGCCTTAAGAGAAAAATTTGAAGTCCCCTGAGGAAGAAGGTATTCTCCCTTCAGATTGTTTTCAGATTCAAGTTATGACACCAGTTCTTCCCCGAGTCTGTAGCTTGCTGGTCTGTTATGCAAATCTTGGACTTGCCAGCCCCCCTCAATCACATGATTCGATTTCTTAAAATGAACAGTTTCCCTCGTTCTCTCCTGTTACCGCAAAGAACCCTACTTAATGCATGTGTCTTTCATTCTTCTTCATTTTTAGACCACGACACAATATTTAAGGGTCTACAGAATGTAATACAAAAAGATGTTTCTGGCTTTTCAGTAGATGTGGCTGCATGCAGCCTTTCCAGTTCAGCTGGGGATGTTCACTTGGAGTCATAGTCCTGGGTCTCTGCTCATCATGTTGCTTGGTTTCTTACTCAAGACTTGGTAAACACTAGCTTTCTGGGCTGTGAAAGGAGAGGTTAAATGATCATTTTTACCTGTTGTGAGTTTCTTCTAGCAGCCAAACCACCAACTTGGGGTTCCAGGTTACAAGTCCAGTCTGTTCCATATGAATGATACTTGGGCTGCTTTGCAGTATCTCAAGCCAATCTTTCAATCATATTCTCTAATCCAGTTTGTATGGCTGTACCTGGATAATTCACCTTTTAATTTCCATATTGGCAGCCAGTTACATGGATTGCTCCACTGTAGCCAAAGATTTAAGTCAATTTATAGCCTTAAAAGTAACTCAAACCAAATCAAATCACAGTCAAGGCCTATTGGTTAAATTTCAACATTTGAGAAGTTGTTAAAAAAGAAAAAGAGCACAGAGTTCCTTTGACAGATGGAAACAAGGCAATGACTAAAAACAGAGCAGAAAGTGTGTTGACCTTTTTTTTTTTTTAAAGCCAAATTGTCTAAGGAACATTTCTAAATTGAGTGTTTTAAGTAGAAAACAATCCATCAACCCAAGGAGGACTGCAAATATTGCCAACTCCTTGTCATTTTCACCAACTGGAACCAGCAAATTAAATTTTGCTTATTACATGCTGAAGGCCATGTAAATATTGTAGCTTGGTGAATATTAAAAATAGACACAAGAGAAGTGACCATAAAACGTGATTTGAACCCAGTTTGGATAGGACACCAGGCAGCTGATAGAGATGCTTTGTGTTGTCGAGCGTGCATTTGGATGTAGGTTTATTGGAATGGAGTGATGATGGCTGAATTCTAGGGACAATGAGATGATAGGAAGGACTTAGTGGGGCATGAGAGTTTAGAGTATTAGCAGCAAGAGGATGGGAAAAATCATTAAAATGACCAAGACTTTGTACATTTCTATATATTGAGAATCTGATTGGCTAGACCATACATTTTAACACAATCATTAGAACTTTATATTCCTAAATTCTAATGCAAATGTCTAATTGCTCCATGTTACCACATACTCCCCTGAATGGTAGTGCAGAACTTCCTCTCCAGATTTACCTACTACACTCATGCAAGCCAGATATAAGGGTGCTACTGTGAGTAACACGCTTGTTACAAATGAACCAGTTATGATGGTCTCTTTCTGGAAAATTAATGTGTCTGTGTTCTGGTTACCATTTTACATGACATCTCCTGGAGATTCTCTGTTGTAGGTAGGGTGGTCTTCTACCATTGACAAATCATAATAGGCCTCCTTCTTGGCAAACAGGTTTACTGTATGCACAAAAATTACTATATACTTTCCTTCTGTTTTGGAAGTTTACCCTCTATATTATCCCCAGGTTAGTCAAGCTCTAATACGCAAAGCCTAGGATCCCCTCAGAGGTTCCACCAGGGCTGCTACCAAGAGGAAAGAGGAGTGAGCTTCGATCGTGGGTCACTTTCAAGGTTAAGCTTATTATGCTTTGGTGATCAATTTAAGAGTTTGTTAGAAAAAGGTTCCTACTGCTTTCAATAAAAAAGAAATTTGCAAACTGACACCTGAGGTTACTTTCTCTTTCAGACTCTGATCTGCACCATTAAAGTGGGCAACAATATAAAGTTCTGTGTACAAATTTAGAAACAGTTTTGTTTTCAGGGATGAAACATAGAAAATCTATGGTAGTAATTGTACAATCAATACTTGTGCACTAATGACATTTAATTTGAAAGTGAAAGTGAAGTAGCTCAGTCATGTGCAACTCTTTTTGCAACCGCATAGACTGTAGCCCACCAGGCTCCTCCCTCCATGGGATTCTCCAGGCAAGAATACTGGAGTGGGTTGCCATTTCCTTCTCCAGGGGATCTTCCTGACCCAGGGATTGAACCTGGGTCTCCCACATTGCAGGCAGACACTTTAACCTCTGAGCCACCAAGGAAACCCTTTGAATTTGGACATTGAATTTAGACTTTAACAAATAAGAGTATTCTCAATTAAATTTGTGTCTTAGAGCTAGATGAAGGTATATTCATTTCTGCTTCATTATTCATCTGTCGGGTGTTTAGGAGCTTGCAGATTTATTTAGAAGCTGGTTCATGGAGTGTCTGACTTGTGTTAGTTTGAAGATTCGTTATTATTGTACAAGTCCTTTCTCTACATGTCTCCAGTGCCCTTATCATGCAGCACTGAGTGTCATGACTTGAGTGTCATGTGACAATGTAGGGTGTGACTGAAAGAAGCTCATGAGGCATTTGGTGTGGAATATGGCCTTTATTTTATTACCACTCTGTTGAGGGGATGTTAAAAATCTTTACACTTACAATAAGTGGAATACTGCCCTCCTCCCAACCCCCAGAAAAGCTGTCCACATTTTAATCCTTGGAACCTATTGTCTTGCTTGGCAAAGAGACTCTGAAGATCTGATTAAGTTGAGAATTCTGAGATAGACTATCCTGAATTATCTGGGTGGGCCAAATGTAATTACAAGGGTCTTTATAAGAGAAAACCAGAAAATTCAGAGTGAGAGGAAGGTTTAAAAAATACATTGCTGATTTTGAAAATAGAGAAAGGGGCCACCATCCAAGAAATGCAGTCAGGCTCCAGAAACTGGAAAAGACAGGGAAGCAGGGTCTCTCCTGGAGCCACCAGAAAGGAATGGATCCCTGACATCTTCACCTTAACCCAGCGATACTTTTTTTTTTGGATGTCCTGACACTTTATTTTTGGCGGGACTGGGTCTTTGTTGCTGCACGGGCTTTTCTCTTGTTGCAGTAAACGGGCTCCTCTTCATCGCAGTGCCCAGGCTTTTCTCATTGTGGTGGCTTCTCTTGTTGTGGAGCATGGGCTCTAGGGCATTTGGGCTTCTATAGTCATGGTTCCCATGCTCTAGACCACAGACTCAGTAGCCGTGGCGCATGGGCTTAGTTGCCCCATGGCGTGTGGGATCTTCCCAGATCAGAGGTTGAACCCATGTCTCCTACATTGGCAGGTGGATTCTTTACCACAGAGCTGCCAAGGAAGCCCGTAAGTATTTATTGCGAAGATAAGGGACTTTGGCCACCTCATGCAAAGAGTTGAGTCATTGGAAAAGACCCTGATGCTGGGAGGGATTGAGGGCAGGAGGAGAAGAGGATGACAGAGGATGAGATGGTTGGATGGCATCACCGACTCGATGGACATGAGTTTGAGTAAATTCCTGGAGTTGGTGATGGACAGGGAGGCCTGGCGTGCTGCGATTCATGGGGTCGCAAAGAGTCGGACATGACTGAGCGACTGAACTGAACTGAACTGAATACCAGTGAAATGCTGTGTATTGTTTGGAAACAGGAAGCAAATATATGTAACTATAAAGTTAGATCTTTCAAATAAATTAAAATAAATAAATCAGTAGATTTATTTCTCAGTACTATTTATATAACACAGAATATTGATTTATATTTTCAGCTGTTGATTTATATTAGTATGGCCTCCTGAATATTTCATTCTGTGGGGTATAATCTAGTGCTGTTGTCACTTATTTTGTTGCTAAAACTTTTCCATTTAGGGCCACTGAGAGCTCTTTCAAGTTAGCTTATGCAATACATTTATTTTTACCTAAATTAAATTGCTTATATCTTTACCATAATCTTTTCAGAATCTTTACTTGAAATGTGGTCGTATTACAAAAGAAAAGGGAAGAGCAAGGGGGAGAAGGAGGAGGCAGCAAATAAGCAAAAAAAAAAACAACCACATTTGGGCTTAGCATCTCCTTAGAGAAGAGACAGACAGCATCATGGATTAATTATTAAATGATGTCAAAGTCTTAATCATAATAGTATTACATCTTCCTCCTCTTTTATCAAGTTTGGTGATTCCTAACACATTAAAGATGCATCTTTAGGAATGGGTACAGTAACTGACATCACTTTGCAAGACAGAAGAGGAGTACCTTGCAGCATCTCTCAGAACTTGCTCAGAAGCACAAGTGAGTCAGCCCTGGTGATTCCAGAAGTAACTCAGTGTGTGTGTGTGTGTGTGTGTGTGTGTGTTATGTATGTGCATGTTTGTGTCCACATGTGCTTACTGTGCATGAACATGCTATCACATAAGTGTAGCCAAGGCAAGGGATAAAAGCAGAAGTTGTATAAAAAGAGAGCAACATTAAGCAAAAGAAAGGTATTTTTATTTCCAAATAGTAGCAGTATCTATATAGGCCTTCCCCAGTGGCTCAGCGGTAATGAATCCCCTGCAGTGCAGGAGACCCAGGAGATGCCAGTTCGATCCCTGGGTCTGAAAGATTTCCCTGGAGGAGGAAATGGCAACCCACTCCATTATTCTTGCCTGGGAAATCCCATGGACAGAGGAGCCTGGCGGGCTACAGTCCATAAGGTCGCAAAAAGTGGGACAAGACTAAGCAGCATCTCAGCTACTGTATGTGGACTCCAAACACAACAAAAGGGCTATAGTAGAAGACACTTAACTCAAGTCTGTAAACACTCTTTTCTCATCACTACCTAGCTTGGTCACCTCAGCTTCGTGGTCCACAGCTGACTACTCCCTCCCCGTTGAGGAGTCTTCCCATTGGCTTCCAGGACACCACATACAGATACACACACTACACCACGTGCATTCCAGGTCTCTCTCCTGCCTTTCTGGCCATCCATTCTGTTTCCTTCACCAGCTCCTTTCTATTGACGCAGCTGCCAAATGCTGAAATGCCCCAGGACTCAGCCCTTGCACATTGTCTCTTTCTGTCTACACTCCTTCAGTGGGCATCTTGCCCAATTTATGGCTTGGAATTTCACCTATCTGCTGATATTCCCAAATTTATATCTCCCACTTGGACCATTTCCCTGAACTCCACACTGACATCAATTTGCCTGTTCGTGACCTTCTCTGACTCTCTAAGAGGCATATGAAAATTAGCAAGTCCAAAGCTAAACTCTGCCTTTCCCCACCATACCATTCGTCCCCCACCAGGAAATGCCGTTGTTAGCTGCTCAAGTCAAAACTTTTGCATTAATCACCCTTGACTCCCTTCTTTCTCACACCCCAGAAACAAGGCACTGGCAAGTCCTTGTAAGTTACATATTCAAGATGTACCAAGAATCTTTTTATTTCTTAGTACTTCAGTCTTACCACCTCACCCAAATTATTGTAACAGCCTCCCACCTTGTCTCTCTGCTTCTGCCTTTGTACCCTGACTGCCTCAAGATCATCTTTCACAGTCATGTTAGATGGCCTTGCCCCTCTGCTCAAAGTCTCTGATGATTCCCAGAGTTAATGCCCACCTGCACAATGGCATAAAGACCCTTGACATTGTGTACCCTTCCACTCCCCTTGACTTCTCTGATCTCATTCCCTACTACCCTCACTGACCTTGCTTCCTTTTGGAACCCACCAGGTGCCTTCATCTCTCAAGGCATTTGCCAGTTCCTCTGTCTGCATGAGGACTTCCTTGGTGGCTTAGAGGGTAAAGCGTCTGCCTGCAATGCGGGAGACTCAGGTTCAATCCCTGAGTCGGGAAGATCCCCTGGAGAAGGAAATGGCAAACCACTCCAGTACTCTTGCCTGGAAAATCCCGTAGACGGAGGAGCCTGGGAGGCTACAGTCCATGGGGTCGCAAAGAGTCGGGCACGACTGAGCGACTTCACTTCACTTCTGCCTGCATGCCGTTTCCTGAGATGGCTCTACTCTCTCCCTCTCTCAGGATTTTGTGCTTGTGCCACCTACTCAGGGTTGTCTTCCACCATAATAAATTTGCAACCATTTCCATACCAGGAGCTCACTCCCTTCTTTCCCTTCTTTATTTTTTTCCACAGTGTTTTTAAACACTAGCTTACTAAATATTTTACTCTTTCTGTTTGTCTTCTTTAACTCAAAAGGGACATTCACAAAGGCAGTGATATTTATTACTTCTGTTGAGCCCAGAGCAGTGTCTGGCACATTGGAAAGTGTTCAGTACATAGTTGGTGATTGAACTAGTTGAATGGAGGAACAATTTCCTTTGGTACTTTACCAGTCACAAATGGGGCAGATAGTAATACGTCTCTGTTCAACATTTGTCGAGGCTGAATTCGTGTTAAAATGCCATTCTTTGGTAGAGGTTTTCCTCTCCCTGCACTGGAACTCGCCTGTAGTCAAGGAAGGAAGCTGGGCTTAATGGCCATTGCAGCAACAGGATGGTGTCAGGAAAAAGGGAAGAAAGTGGCAGGAAGAGAAAGTGGGCAGGTTTCAAAGAAAACCCTTGCCTCCTGGTTGCACTCTCCCTGCAGACAATGCACTCCAGAGGCTACTGTCTCGGTCTCTTAAGTCATTTCCAGTGGAGCTTTATTTCAGCTTAGTGGCCAAGGGTAATCTGAATAAAACGAATAAGGTGGGTTATTCAGTTTCTAATTGCTATTTGCGCAACTTTTTCCTAATTGCATTTTCCATGTGCAGTTTGTGCCAAAATGAACATTCCGTTAATGATGCTGGCAAGACAGTCTGTCAAACACTGACACCTAGTGAATGTTACTATACAGACCTTGTTCTGGGCTCGGTTTCAGGTCCAAGAAATTCCACAGACATTCAATTTAGGAGGCAGTCAAATCTCATTCACCTACTTTTAGTATTAGACTTGGCAGAGTTTGACTCTGAAGTGGTGCTCCTGCTCATTACCGGGCCCCCACGCATGAGTGAGTGTATGCCCTTGGAATGCTGGCAAAATTCTTAATCTAAGAAAAACAACCAGACAGAACTCGTGCAAAATTACCTAGAGATCCTCTCGAGTCAAATAGAAATATTTCGTTTTCGTCACCTGTCCTGGTGTGTGATCAGCACTGCTCCTTCATTGCCAGGTGAGAAGAACTCAGTCTTCCACTCCCGGGGGGTTCCCCAGACGAGGTGCTGGGCTTGATCTAAGATAAGAGTGTCTTAAAATCGAAGAACTGGCTCTTCAGCAGTATTTGCTGCCAACTGGTGTGATATAATGGAGGGGTTTAGACCCATCGAGAGACAAGGACTTTTGTAGGGTATGATGGAATCTGAATGGAACTTGGACAAACATCGCAGGGAACAAATGAGCGCTCCACCAGAGTGGTGCTCCACTGATTAACTAAATTTCTCTGCCGTGCAGTTTACGATGCTATTAAACAGAGAGCTCGCCAAGGCCCACGGTTCTGAGAAGCAGTGAGTGAGATGTGCAGGGAAAGCGTCTCAACCATTGCAGCATCCTGTCCTTTTCTTTCTGCTCCCTTGGAATCACTCAGCAAGGGGCTGGGCCAAGCTGAAAAGCAGGTCTGTCTTTGAGCTGAATGTTTTCTTTATCTCCGTATCTCTGCCGTGGCTGCAGGCGTGCCCTGAGATGTAGAAAGCTCTAGAGCAGGTCCCCTTACTCTTCTCGCAGCTTGTAACCGGGACTTGGACCGTCCACACTGACATTGCCCAGAGAGAGGAGAATGATCTCAGGGCCTCAGCTTCTAGCCCTGCCTGCTTGTATGCAGCAGACTCTCACACCTGCCTCTCTGAAGACTCGGGGCAGTCATCCTTCAGGTTAAGAGAGAGGCTCTAAATCAGGTTACTTAGGTTCAGAACCCTGCTCCACCTGTTATTAGCCGTTACACCCCAGACAAGTAACTTACACTCTCTTTCTGCCTTGTTACTCCCATCTGTAAAATGAGGACAAGACAAATCTCACCACATAGGGCTGCTGTGAGAATTCAGTTAGTGTAGTGTGTGATCCCTGGGTCAGAAGATCCCCTGGAAGAGGAAATGACAACCCACTCCAGTTTACTTACCTGGAGAATCCCATGGACAGATGGGATAGGGTTGCAAAGAGTTGGACACACATTATTAGTGTAGCTAATAATATTGCCATATTCCTATAACGTAAGTTATGTCAGTGTGGGGGTGATGTGTGGAATGTTCCCTAGAGAAGACATGCATGGTGGACTGTCAGCACCAGACTTGCTTGTCTGTGTGGTTTTGGTTCTGGTTTGGCAGAGTTTTGGTTATGTTGCTGTCCCGTCCTTTGCGAAGTCTAGCTGTTTGCAGTCTCGTCTTACTCCCGGGTGTTTCGCTTCAGCCCTGTGTGGGCTTAGGAGAAGCACCCTGTTCCCTCCTGAGCCCTCCGTTCTCCTCCCCTCTGCTCCTTTCCCTGTTCCCTTGCTCTTCCTCTTTCTTTTTCTCCCTTAATCTTATCCTCTCTCTCTCCCTCTCTTTCTCCCCACCCAACTCCCCCTTTACTCTCTGATGGAAGGCTGGATTTTTTTTTTTTTTCCCTTAATGGCACTCAGTTCATCTTCAGCACTCTACTTTGTCCTGGCTGCCCTACTTTGCCCAGAAATCTCTCAGCAGCTACAGGAAATAGCGTGCACACGCATATGTGTGTTCTGTCCATTCTTTGTTGGTGTCAAATTAGAAATGTTTGCCAAAGTAAGGCTTTGCCTTCCTCACTCAAGGTTGATCTCAGGTGGCAAGAAAGTCCAGTGGCGACCTGGGCACCTCACAGTGACCTTCACAGCTCACTGTAGGTTGGAAATTTAGTCTTGGTTCAAATCAGGTGAAATCTGGAGCAACTAGAGAGACAGAAGCAAGCTCAGTGCTTTGATCCTAAGGGACCAAAATAGGTCTTTGCTAAGTGACATTCTTGTGCTTCTGTTACTGATTCACAGGTCACACTATACAGTTGCCCAAGCACTTTGTATGATTATACAAAAATATTTTCAGGTGACATTTTCAGTCCCAGAGGTTAAATCCTCATCCTGTTAATTGACTTCCTTAGGCTCTTCTACATGCCTTTGGACTGTTTTCTAACTCAGAACCCTGGGCCATTTCCCTTATCTGCTTTTATTGTTATTAGGGAGTATTTCAGCTGTAACAAAAAAGTCAGAAAGGTAGTATTGTGTGCCCACACCTGTCAAAAAACATGAGAAGTGCAGTTTCCTTTTGCCATAATATCAGATTGTAAAAGCTACACTGCTGTTTATGTTACGTGCCTTTTTTTTCAATGTAATTGCCCCTGTTTTTTAAGTCCAGTCCTTGAATGGATGTATACTGAATTTAGCTTAATTAAACTTATTGGATTTTATTTCTATGATCATATTTTATGTTTTCCATTGGTCCATGCTTGCTTTTTCCTTTATAAATTTTGTTTTGATTGATCATGTTCTTTTACTATCCTTTGTTGGCTTAGAAACAATATATTCTATATCTCTTTTTTATGGTTATTGTTAAACTTTTACTACTTGTAGATGATTAAGAAAGTCAATCAACACTTTTACTGTATCTAAAGAATAGCTTGTAATATTTTAACTTCAAAGATTATCTCCATTACATTAGCTCCTTAACAAATTATTCTATTACTAGTATTTCCCTTAGAGTTTATACAATTATTGCTTATGTATATATTATGACAAATTTGCTAACTCTATTGCTCATAATTATTTCTTTTACCTCAGGTCTTTTTTTCTGGAAGAAATCAAAATTTCTAAGTGAAAGTCCCTTGGTAAAAAATTTCCTCAATATTGTTCCTTTCAATATGTCATAATTTTACCCTTGTGCATGAAAGATAGTATTTCAGGGCTATAAAATCTTAGTTGACGGTTATTTTACCTCAGCACTTTGAGGCTTGAGACTATTATTTTTCTTCTGCTTTTAAGGGTTTTTTTTTTTTCCCTAGTCAATCTGTCTTTTCTGTCTGGCTGCTACAAAGAAGATCATTATAGCTATAAAATACTACTCTGGTTTAATTACATTGTATTTAAGTATGAATTTGGTCTTCTGTATCTTGTTTGTGACTTAGTGTATCTTGTGAATTTGAGGACCCAACTTCCATTGCACTGAAAAATTCTGAGCCATAGTTTTTCAATTGCCTTTGATTTGTTAGCTCTGTTTCTTCTTAAAATTCTCATAAGATGCATAATCGCCTTTCTCCTCATCTTTTAATTTCATTTTTTTGTGTGTTTTCCACTTCCTCTTTTACACAGACTGCATTATAAATGACCATTTTAGAACTTTAATTCAATCATTTTAGAATTATAACTATAGTTGTGTCTGATGCTATATATTAACAACTCATTGATTACTTTTAATTTCAGTGATTTTGCTTTCACACTTACTAGAAATTTTCATTTAATTTTTGTTCAAATCAACCTAGTATATTTTGAAAGTATTATATCTTTTTATTTTATTTTTATTTCATTTGTATTTCTCTAAACAACATAAGTCCATGGGGTCACAAAGAGTCGGACGCGACTGAGCGACTTCACTTCTTCACTTAAACAATATAACATCTTAATGTTTTAACTCCTGCTTTCATAGTCTGCTTAGCAGTATACTTATACCATTTGCTGTGTTTAAAGCCTTAATTGCGATAGCTTATATTCTGTCATGTCTTATAATTTCAGACTACATGCTTATGTTGGAAAGGATGGTGGAGCTTTATTTAAGGAAGCCTTATGGGGACTTATTGATTCCCTGATGGCTCAGACGGTAAAGCGTCTGCCTACAATGTGGGAGACCTGGGTTTGATCCCTGGGTCGGGAAGATCCCCTGGAGAAAGAAATAGCAACCCACTCCAGTATTCTTGCCTGGAAAATCCCATGGACTGAGGAGCCTGGTGGGCTACAGTCCATGGGATCGCAAAGAGTCAGATACGACTGAGCGACTTCACTTCATGGGGACTGGATTGAGGGTGTGCCTCCAAAGTTACTTTATGCTATACTTTCTTCTGCCATGAACATTACTAGATGGGATGACCTGACTGCCTTTGTGCTCAAATACTAGCATCTGTATTCGCAGACCACATAGAAAATGTACATTGTATTTAAAATATGCTTGAGGGTACACCTTTGGTTACAAATTCTCAGAGGTCTTTTACCCAGATACTTGTACTTTCTACACAGATTAGTATGTATGAGATTTCTCTGCTCATCTCCATAAACTGGTGGATGACTATGGCTTTTCCCCGTATAGCTTTCTTCCACCAAGTGTGGGTCTCTCGGGTGGTTCTGGCTTGGCACACACACTTAGTCTGTTCTTCAACTTTCAAAATCCAAACATTTGTCTCCTACACCCTACCGAAAATCTAAGCCTCTTCTGTACTCTGCCATCTTGGCTTTTACCTTCTTTCACCTTCTTTGCTTCCTGAGTGCTCAGATGGAGATTTAAAAACATGTTTGTTACAGTTTCCCTTTAGGATGGTCACTATCAAAACATCAGAAAACAAGTGTGGGTGAGGATGGGAAGAAATTGGAGCCCCTGACCATTTCTGGCAGAAACATAAAATAGTGCGACCACTGTGGAAAACAGTATGACAGTTCCTCAAAAAATAAAATATTGAAATACCATATGACTCAGCAATTCCACTTCTGGGTATATTCCCCAAAATAATTGAAAGCAGGGACTTGAACAGATATGATCACACCAACATTCATAGCAACATTATCCACAATAGCCCAAAGTAGAAGAAATTCAAGTGTCCCCTGAAAGATGAGTGGCTAGATAAAAATGTACATATGTACATATAATATAATAATATTCAGCCTTAAAAAAGGAAAAAAATTCTTATACATAGTAAAACATGGATGAACCTTGAAGATGATATACTAAGTGAAATAAAGCCTTGGCAAGAGGACAAATATTGAATAATTCCATTTGTTTGAGGTTTCTCACTAGTGGTAAAGAATCTATCTGCCAGTGCAGGAGATACAAAAGACACAGGTTCAATCCCTGGATCTAGAAGATCCCCTGAGGAGAAAATGGCAACCCACTCTAGTATTCTTGCCTAAAAAATCCCATGGACGGAGGAGCCTGAGGGGCTACAGTCCATGGGGTCCCAAAGAGTCAGACATGACTGAGCACAGTGGCAGTGGCCTGAGGTATCTAAAGTAGTCAAATCTTTGGAGACAGAAAGTAGAATAATTGTTGCTAGGGTAGAGGAGGGCAGTGCAGAAAGATCAAAGAGTTGTTTAATGGCTATGGAGTTTCAGTTTTGGAAGATACAGATTTTTGGAGATGGACAGTGGTGATAGTTCCACAATAATGTGACTATAATTAATGCCAATAAACTGTACACTCTAAAGTGATTAAAATAATAAAATTTATTTTATATATATATATCCATGATGAAAAAAAGGATATTTGACACACATTTTGCCCAACATCCAGTATTTCTAGGTATTTTATATCAGAAAAATTTCTAGGTTATTTGAACTGCAATTGTCCCAAAATAGGGATTCCCTAATTATATTACTTTTAGGAACTTTGGGTTTTTATTACATGCCAATGTATTGCTGAGACAAGTAAGCAAGAGAGCAGAGAAAATAAAACTTGAGGTTTCATTATTAGAAAATTCTTGTTCTCTTTAGTCTTATTTGACTGCTAAGGTAGTTGTATTATATGAATCTAATATGATAACAGGAATCTCAAGACTTCAAAGATGAGAAGCAAAGTAGTATCTGACCTCACAAGAAACATAACTGTTATCAACATGTCCAAGCTCATTCTGCTCATTGCATGATAGTCCAATAAGTCTGGGAGATGAGGTGTTGAGGCAAGACTTCAACTTTATTCAGAAAATCAGCTGACCAAGAAGGTGGCAGACTAACATCTCAACCATCTTCTCGGGGCCTGGAGGCCAGGTTTTTATGGATCAGAGATAGGGGGAGGTGAGGAAACAAAGTAAAAATTCTTACAAGTATCTCTTAGAATATCAAGCCTCAGGCAGTGGGATGTGTTCATTTCTTTCTTCCTGCAGAGATAGGGGGAGGTGAGGAAACAAAGTAAAAATTCTTGCAAATATCTCTTAGAATATCAAGCCTCAGGCAGTGGGATGTGTTCATTTCTTTCTTCCTGCTGTCTACAGGTGGACAGGGTTATGAACAAAGGCACTTTAGTTTAACAGTCAGACAGAGAGGGGAAGGGTTCCATGAGGCAGGCCATTACATATAATCTAATAACAAAAGCAGCAAAAAACAGGGATTAAAGTTACAAAAATGGATCCAGTATGGAGTCAAAGTTAGTCCTTTCTGGTTACAAACGCAGCTACATGGTCCTTTAGACATAGCTTGTCTTAATCTCTCTGGCTTTTCTATTTTCCCTAATAATTACCCCCTTATTTTCATTTTCTCATGGCATCCATTCCCATCAGCTTGTTGCAACCCATTTGAAGGGACCAAATTCTCTTTACCTCATGAAAATTTTTGATGTAGTATCTTGGCATCTACCTTTCAGAATAAGGGCTATAGATCCTTGACTTAGCAGAGGATCCCTTGACTTGAGAGGAGTCTGATTTGATGATGATTGTGAGTTCAAACACCTGGTCCAGACATGTTCATTCACTAATAATGAATACACTACCTGGCAATGTGAGGAGCTCCATGGACCCACTCCCCAGCAAAACTGGCAGAAGTTATTTTTAAAAACCCCAATAATTTTAAGTTTCTTGAAATAGTCCTAAAGGCATACAGAAAAAGAAACACTCAAGAAAGTCTTCTTAAAATGTGGTAAAAACAGCAAAAATGTGTGTCAGTGGAACCACCACCAGCTCCCTCCAGCCCCCTCCCACCCCATTCAGCTCAGCATAATGGAAACTGCACTTCTGATGGGTGCACCCTCTTCCCCCAGCTCCCAATCAGAGACTGTGGTATTTTCCCAGAAGGGCTAGATGTCAGTATTTCTCATACTGCCCCCAACTATATGTGGTAAAGGCTAAGGTCTGGCTAAGCACTGCCAAGAGTTGGGGACCCTGTTCTTCCATCTAGCATCCTCTCATGGGACAGGACCTTTATCTTGGATACAGTGAATACTGGAACCCCATCACACTCGGCTGTTCACAGACAGAGGTTCCATGTCACAGGTGGCAAGCTGAGACTGGAGCCTACTGTCCTCAGCCTCTACCTCCCTTCCAAATGTCCCAGATCCTGAAGCAGGGGTGTTGCCAAGAGAAAGTAGTGTGTTACTTTCTCTACTTTGAGCTTCAGAGGAAACCAGAGATTTTGCCCAAGAATAAAGGTAAGTCAAAAAAAGAGCAATTATAGCCCTTCCTAAAGGAACTCACCTTATTTGCAGCAGTTTGGGGAAGTTCAAGCCTAAGGGCACTCTCAAAAACAATGGCAATTGTAGTAAAAAAAAAAAAAAAAAAAAAAAACAATTGAGTAGATGTATAGATTCCATTAGAGATATAAGCTAAACCACCATTCAGTTAGTTTACCAGAGAAAACCAGTAAAAGGGACAATTATAAGGAGTCTTTCCAGGGTCAGAACAAATCTGAAACACTGACCTCAAAAACTGTCACTAACAACACGTCCTGATTTTAATCAGCTCAGTCTTTGGCGCAATTTATGCCCCAGAGCATTATTTAAAGCAATAGAACAGTCAGCTGGCAATCAATGGGGCTTAACAGCTGGTTGTGTTCAGGGAAAGGGACAATCAAAGAGATCTCTGCCAAAAATCACTGCCATCCCAGAGTGGCTGTGCAGGCTCCATGCTCCACAGGCTGCTCCATCTAGCAGCAACATTAGAAGTTTCATAATGTAGGGAGAAAACAGACTTTGTTAAACTCATCAAGCCAGTCTCTAAACAAATAAGCAAGCAGAAGATCAATAGCAAATCCTGGTGTGAAGGGCCAGAGTACCTAGTTTTGCTATTAATACAGTACCCAAAATGTCTAGTTCCAAAAGGGGAAAAAACGATTGCCAGACATACAAAGAAAGGAAAACCTACATGTGAGAGAAAATAGCAGGCAACAAAAACTGCCTGTGAGAATAATCAGATACCAGATTTAGCAAGACCTTTAAGAAGCCATTATAAATATGTTCCAAGAAACAAAGGAAACCATGCTTAAAGAAATAAAGGAAGAAATGTTGAGTGTCTTCTCAAATAGAAAATATAAAGAAGTTGTTAAAATTAATGACTTTGTCAATAGATTAAAAAACTTTTTTTGGTAAAGATATCATTTGAAAGGACCAAATGGAAATTATAGTTTTTACTGAAAAGTAAAATAACTGAAATAAAAAATTCACTAGAGGTTTCAACAGTACATTTTAACTGTCAAGCTAAAGAATTAATGAACTTGAATATCACTTTTTAGACATTATGCAACCTGAAGAACAGAGAGAAATAGAAATGAAGGAAAATGAACAGAACCTCAGGGAGATGTGGGACACCACTAAGTACATTGATATTTGCAAAATGAGAATACCAGGAGAGGACAGGGAGGAACAAAAGAAATACTTATTGAAAACTCAATGAAAAACATTCATCTACACATGCAAAATCTTGTCTGGTCTGAGACTGGGGGCCCACACGAACACAAAATCACATCATTTGTCTCCAAGAGCTGTTAGAAGGGGGAAAAAAATCCATGTCTGTAGCAAAATTATTAAGTAATCAGCTGTTTTAATTTTTGAGGTAGGTAATAAAAATGTATCTAGTTCACATCAACAAGAATTCTCCTTTAATGTGAATCTTGAGATTCTATAAAACACTAAACTAACTTCATAATCAAAGATGTATTAAAATAATCAGTGATGATTTAATGATTAAATACTATCTTAAGTATTATCTTTATTGACTTAAATGTTTGACTAATAGAATATTAATTCATGTTATCTAATGGTAGAGAGGATAGTTTCTAAGCTAACTCTTCTACTCCTTTGGGATAGAGCATGCCTTACATGTAGAAATTAAGATTTGAGGGTCTCAGTGACTCCCCTTCCCTAAATTTACTTCTCCTAAGACTTATTACTTCTAGTTAAGCCCCTCTTCCAGATGCAAATGGAAGAAGGACCCTATTTAAAGCTGGATCAATCTTTCACATAAATCCGAGTGAGCTAGTATACCTCCCTAAGGTGAAGCAGAGAAACCGGAAGGACCCTTAGAGTCACTAAGATTGGAAGACAACACAGCTTGGGCAGTGCCTTGATGGTATGAGAGTCAACTTTGATTACTTTTAGACCTTATTTATACCCTGCTCATGTAGGGGATTTGAAAGGCAAATTACTTTTTCTATTGGTAAGATAATTCAAATTTGTTCAACTTACTTGTCTCTACTTTCACCCACAAAATTTTTAAATGACTCTAATTTTAGGAAATGACAGAAAAACACATAAAGGAAAAAGTATTCTGTAGTGAGCCATGTATATTGAAGCTATGTTGTGATTATAGAACATAATACAGTTCTGAGGCTTTTTGATTGGGAGGAAAACAACAGTAGGGATTGGTATGTACAAAGAGAAGTAAATGCTTCAACACTAATGAGTTTAATCATCACATTCTTTCAAGGATTATAATATTGAGAAGGAAAGGATGCCAGATTATAGAGACCTGTTCTGTTTATGAACAAGCTGTATATCAAGTGGCTTCAAGAATCTGGTATCAGTCAGGCCATAAGAATGTACCCTCTGAATTGCCCTAGTAAAGTGCTGTGGCATTAGCATCTTCACTCCTTTGCATTAATCTCAGCACTCCTACCTTCTGGGGTGCAAGAGTGTGGTCAAAAAGGAAATACACATTATTTTTCAGTAATCCATGAAGTCTGATGGAAAATATGTTTCATTGTAATAAAACCACATTGTGCTATAGTTAAAACATCCCGTTTACTTTTGTCTTGAGTTTTCTTTTGGATGAAAGGACACAGAGGAGGGACACCCATGAGACTTGTGGTGGTGGAAAGCATGAGGAAGGCTAATTACTGAGCTCAGCTCTGAAGGAAAAATAAAGACCAGAGGTAGTTAGGGCAGGAAAGGTGTCCAAACAGAAGAAGCAGAACATGTAATGTCCAGAGGGTAAAAGTGAGCATGATTTTTTACTGGGACCTGTCAGTGTATTAGCACTTCTGAAGGATCGAGTGTGAGAGGAGACATTAGAAAACTCCAGCTATGAAGAGATGTGGCTGAAGAAATCAGTTAGAGGTTCTCCCCTAATTTAGCACAAGCTGGCAGTGAAGTGAGTTGGGATGATGAGAGTTAGAGAGAGCCAGTTGGGATGATGAGAAGTGAAGCAGTTCTCGAGAGAGCGTGAGGTAGAGATAACAGACCATGGTATCTTTTGTGAATGCTCAAAAAATTGGAGTCAAGCATTTATGTCCTGGAATCAAGATTGCTGGGAGAAATATCAACAGCTTCAGAGATGCAGATGACACCAGCCTTATGGCAGAAAGCAAAGAAGAACTAAAGAGCCTCTTGATGAAAGTGAAAAGAGAGTGAAAAGGTTGGCTTCAAACTCAACATTCAGAAAACTAAGATCATGGCATCTGGTCCCATCACTTCATGGCAAATAAATGGGGAAACAGTGGAAACAGTGACAGACTTTATTTTTTGGGGTTCCAAAAAATGGTGACTGCAGCCATGAAATTAAAAGACACTTACTCCTTGGGAGAAAAGTTATGACCAACCTGGAGAGCATATTAAAAAGCAGAGACATTACTTTGCCAACAAAGGTCTGTCTAGTCAAGGCTATGGTTTTTCTAGTGGTCATGTGAGATGTGGATGTGAGAGTTGGACTATAAAAAAAGCTGAGCACCAAAGAATTGATGCTTTTGAACTGTGGTATTGGAGAAGACTCTTGAGAGTCCTTTAAAGGAAATCAGTCCAGAATATTCATTGGAAGGACTGATGTTGAAGCTGAAACTCCAATACTTCAGCCACCTGATGTGAAGAACTGACTCATTGGAAAAGAGGCTGAGAAAGGTTGAAGGCAGGAGGAGAAGGGGATTACAGAGGATGAGATGGTTGGATGGCATCACCGACTCAATGGACATGAGTTTGAGTAAACTCCGGGAGTTGGTGGTGGACAGGGAGGACTGGTGTGCTGCAGTCCATGGGGTTGCAAAGAGTTGGACACGACTGAGTGACTGAACTAAACTGATTTATGTCCTGGTGTCTGATTTAAATGGGGAGCTCGTATTCCCATTTCCTGCAAAGGTTGGGGGGCTGTGGCTAGAAGGTGCAGTCAAGGTGGGTGCTAGGTGGAGGCAGAGGTCAATATAACTGACATTTCTACAAATGTCTGTTTCATCTTTATAAGGCATAGATTTTGTGACTACTTCTTTCTTTTTTTGGTCTCTTTTGTGCAGAATGGGCCCTTTATCTCTAAATTTTAGCTGAAACGTTTGATGAGAACAGCAGAAACACTCATATTTGCTGCCAGCAAGGCAATCGTCCCACTCTATCAAGGAGTGTCCACAGCTGAGGCATTGTTCAAGCAATTCAGGCCAAAACAAGTTTTCCTGAACTATATAGGTCATCAAAGATAAATAGGGGGAGTAATTTTTCTGTTAAACAGGGGCAAGTATAATTTCTTCACATCTTCTCTTTGTTTGATGCATGTAATCACAGCAAAGAGTAAATGATTTTAAATAAGGGAAATTATGGACGTTTAAAAATAAGTCTTCTTTAATTGTAAATAAATACAATTTGTTTTTCATAGTGACTATAGTTAGAATGTGTTTTAGATCTTCAGCCACATCCAGGAACATCTAAGAATGCTGTCTGGGGTCCAGAATTTTTTTTATATATAGCCTTAATGGTAAGTTAATTTGATCTTCATAAGAACTGCCTTGGCTGCTGTCAGAGTGTGACTTAGAATGTCTGAAGTTTGAGAGGAAACAGACCATTTGGGGAAGTAACTTCAGATGATGAGCGAACTACAGCATTCAAACCACATCAATCATGGGGGTGGAGGACTACCGCTAAGCACATATGAAAATAGTTGGGACGTTTCCAAAGGCATGGGGAAGAGCTATAGCAGGCACTTAATGTTTAGTTTTAAGGGTGTGGTTCTTTCTTTTAAAACATTTGAATAGTTTTAAAAGGTTACATTTCCTTATATATTGCACTTTTATTTTTTTAATACTAGCTGAGAACAGCACCACTGGGAAAAGATCTGGGTTGTCTTTGGTTGCTAGAGGATACCTATTCTGTTTGGATAAGAGACACGTGTAATATTGCTTGCTGCCAAAATTATCATCTGCTAGTATACTTTATATAAATGAAAGTCCACCAGTAGAGTTTTTTTTTCCTTAGGAAGGTTAACAATTTCTGATATTTACAAATCACCTAATAATATCCTTCACATGCAACAGCAGGGAGAATAAGGTGAAGGAAGCACAAGATGGGAGATGGAGGAAATGAACTGACCACCTAAAGAATCACCAGATATCCTGATATGAGAAAAGAATGAGAGTAGGGGCAATGGTGGTTGAAAAGGGGAGTGGAAGAACACATTAAAAAAACTGACAGACTTCACAGTGTTCATGGAGCTAAGTCCAGAGTCAGAAGTTCACTGAAGAAGAGGAGGGGTTGAGTGACGACTGCATATATGATCATGACTCATTTTCCATTGGGCTCCCCCGTGGCTCAGATGGTAGATATAGAATCTGCCTGCAATGCAGGAGCCCCAGGGCTCGATCTCTGGGTTGATAAGATCCCCTGGAGAAGGGAATGGCTACCCACTCCAGCATTCTTACCTGGAGAATTCCATGGACAGAGGAGCCTGATGGGCTACAGTCCATGGGGTTGCAAAGGATTGGACACAACTGAGTAACTAACACTATAATAAATATCATGAGTGACTTCTCTTTTAATTTACTCTAAATGCATTATTTAAAATTCAGCTTCTGAAATTTTCATAATGTTTTTTTGCTAAAAAGAAAATAACCAGCTTCCACTAACAGATTTATAGAAAAAAATGACTAGTTATTTTGACCATTCATTCAACAAAATATTTATTGGACATCTATATGGACAAGACTCTTCTAGATGCTAGAGATACAGCAATAACTAAAATAGGGGGAAGAAACCTGTCCTCACAGAGCTTATGAAGTAATGAGCTAAAGTTGTTTTGATATACAACAATGGATCTTCCCAAACCAGGCTTCCCTGATGACTCAGGGGTAAAGAATGTCTGCTGATGCAGGAGACACAGGTTCAATCCCTGGGTCAGGAAAATATCCTGGTGGAGGGAAATGGCCACCCACTCCAGTATTCTTGCCTGAAAAATCCCATGGACAGAGAAGCCTGGTGGGCTACAGTCCATGGGGTTGGAAAGAGTCAGACATGACTGAGCGACTAAGCATGAGCATGATATAACACAGTACATACATTAAGCAAACGGAATATACTGAATATATAGTATTTTAGATAATGATAAATATTGGAGAGAAAACACCAAACAGGAAATGGAGTTAGGAAAATTATGTGTGTTAGAAATGCACTAATTTTGCAGAGGCCAGCCAGCCAGCCAGGTAAGACATTACTGAGAAGCTGATATTTTTAAAAAGATCATGAAGACTTGAGGAAGTGAACTTTGTGAAAAGCTGAGGGAAAAGCATTCCAGATATGTATAAAATAAATATAATATCAAATTGGCAGACATAGTGCCTACCTTATAAGTAAGTACATTAAATGCAAGTGGGCCAAATTCTTCAACTGAAGGCCAGATACTGGAAGAATTTGTTTAAAAACATAATCCAATTATATACTGTCTCAAAAGACAGCCTAATTCAAATAGCCAAAAAGTGGAAACCATCCAAATTTCCATCAACTGATGAATGGGTAAGCAAAGTGTGGCACACCCATGCAGTGAAATATTGTTCAGTCATGAAGTATAATGAAGCACTTATACATACTACAATACGGATGAACCTTGAAAATATTATGATAACTGAGAGAAACAATACATAAAAGGCTGCATATTGTATGACTGCATTCTATAAAACATGTGAAATAAACAAATCTATTAAAAGAGAATGTAAAATAGGTTTGACAGGAATTGAGTGGAAAAATAATGGGGGTACTGTTTATGATTTGGAGTTTCTTTTGGAGGTGATAAAAGTGTTATGGACTCAGATAGTGGTGATGATTGCACAACCTTGTAGTATACAAAAAAACTGAATTGTATACTTTAAGATCATGAATTTTATAGTATGCAAATTATGTCTCAAAATAATTACCACTGTTCAAGAGGACAAATAACATAGCAGATTAGGCAGAACAAAACTGAAATTCTAGATTTGAAATGAATAATAATTAAAACCCAAACTAATGGATGGTGGGACAGGGAGGGTTGAAGATGATGGAATAGGAAGACTCTGAGCTCACCTCCCTGCCATGATTACATCAAAACTATAAATACATATAGAAACTCTCTCTGAGAATGACCCAAAGACTAGCAGAATGGCTCTTCTACAACCAAGGCTGTAAATAAAGAACCATGTAGAGTCTGATAGAAGGGAAGGAGTGGTTGTTTGCACCTCTAGTGGTTGACCCAAAAGAGGAGGGGAATGTAACAGGCTTGGGTATCCTCTCAGGAGAGGAAGGGGTTTAAGCAATGTGTTGGGTATTCCAGCCCTGGGACTTGACACCAGGGTTACAAGGCCTCTTAGCTGATTTGAAAATCACTGGGGCCTACCAGAAGGCTGTAAGAGATGGACAACAGTTATTCTTAAAATGTGTTGTCAATATTTATACAAAAAAGCGCTTCATAAACAAATAAGTCCAAGCAATGTTCCATTGTTTGTATTACAAGCAGATCTATCTTTTTGACTAAACAAATTCTCATGTCTTTATCCAGTGAGTCATAATTAAAAGCATTTGACTAAAGATGGTTATATTTATGTATTCTGAATACTGCTACCTCTCCAGCTTCTGCATGCCTTTTCATTCTTATCTGTGTCAACCATTGTATGTGTTTTATTCCCTTGCTATCACTATCTGAAGAAATCATGTGTACTTCTTTATGAAGAGAAATACTGGAGGTTAAAAACTGAGAAAAAATGGTCACGTATTTGTCAAAATGGCCTTAGAATTATAATATTGAAGACTAGACTTTGCAGCATAACTAGACGAGTAAGGCTAAAGGAAAATGTATCCATTTGTGAGGGGAAAAAAAACCTGAAGACCGTTTTTGAACACTGGTAGTGAGGAACTCGAGTGAGAAAGCTTAGTTAAGGGACATCATAAAATGGGTATGAACATTTAATGCATTAAAACAGTAAAATTTTACAAAACAAAATTTTACAAAAAAAGATAACCATGATGGTATGGTCACTCATACTATCACTCATACCAGACTGGCTTGCTGCAGTCTATGGAGTTGCAAAGAGTCGGACATGACTGACCGACTGAACTGAACTGAACTGACAGTTAACTCAGCTAAACCTAGAAATTATCATGCTAACTGAAGTAAGCCAGATGAAGACAACTATCATATGATATCACTTTGTATGTGGAATCTAAAAAAAAAAAAATGTGTTACAAATGTACTCATATACAAAACAGAAATAGACCCACAAACATAGAAAGCAAACTTACGGGTACCAAAGGGGAGGGAGGGATAAATTGGGAGTTTAGGATTAACATATACAAACTACTATATATAAAATAGATAACCAACAAGGACCTACTTAGAGCAGGAAACTGTGCTCAGTACTTTCTAGTAACATATAAGAGAAAAGAAGTGGACTACATACATATATATATATGTATAACTGAATCACTTTGTTGTACATCTGAAACTAACACAACATTGTAAGTCAATAATATTTCAATTTAAAAGATGAAAAATAAAATAATTCAGATTGGAAATAAGCAAAGTGACCACATAATTTATCCTTCAAACTGAGACACTGGAAACCAAGGTGAAAATTGTCAGTCATCTTCAGGCTAGACTTGGAACTAACATGCTGTCATTTCTTCAAAACTCATTAGCCACAGAAGTCAAAGGTTAGCTTGGATTCAAAGGGAAGAAACATCATACCAAGTTAAAATGGAAGAAGCATCAAAGAGCGTGTGGCCATCTTTAATAAGCTACATATGGTCAAAGTGGGCTCAGCGTAACACCAGAATGTCTGTACACAGCCATTCACTTACTGTTAAACCAAATACTATCAACTGTCCTTACTCAAATCTGGCAACTCAAATTTATATAGTCAGTCTCATGATAATTATGATAATGTTAATCTCTTGCCTATCAATTAGTCAGATGAGTAACTACTAGCATCATCCATACACAAGACATTGGCACTATGTAAACTGCTATGGAATAAAAACATGAACCCAAAGTTCCAACCTTTAAAGGAGCCAAGAATCTATCAGAAGGTAATCATTCTCAAACAGGCACCATAAAGAAAGGGATGTGAATTCATAAGGAAGTTGGTTCTTGGTGCCCATTCAAGAGTATGTGCAGGCTTATTTATCATTGAAAGAAAAATGTTTATTGAAATTATGTAACATTAGTACATAACTATCAAGTCCATTTAACATTGTATAATCTTCATTCTTAATATTCCAAGACATTTAGTTATGGTAACACAATTTAATAAGTAACCACACAGTGTTAGGCCTCTTTTTACTTTTACTCTTAATGAAAGTGAAAGTCGCTCAGTTGTGTCCAACTCTTTGCGACCCCAAGGACTGCACAGTCCATGGAATTCTCCAGGCCAGAATACTGGAATGGGTAGCCTTTCCCTTCTCCAGGGGATGTTCCCAACCTAGGGATTGAACCCAGGTGTCCCTCACTGCAGGTGGACTCTTTACCAGCTGAGCCACAAGGGAAGCCCATTAGGCCTAGGTAATGGTTTTATTTTAAAACATTTTGTTTATCCTTAAAATTAAAGCCTTTGAAAGAAAGAAAATTATGTAATTTGTAAAAGTGAAGTAGCTCAGTCATGTGCGACCCTTTGCGAACCCATGGACTATAGCCTACCAGGCTCCTCCATCCATGGGATTCTCCAGGCAAGAACACTGGAGTGGGTTTCCATTTCCTTCTCCAGGGGATCTTACAGACCTGGGGATCAAACCCGGGTCTCCCGCAATGGAGGGAGAGGCTTTAACCTCTGAGCCATGTGGCACTAATACAAGTGAACTTACAGATCTGGACGTACACAAGTATTATCTCAAGAGGTTTACCCACTTGTGTGCCAGACCCAGGAAGTCCTATAGAGGTCATACAGGAGTCACACACACACACAGAGCAAACTGTGGACGTTTCAACGTTACTTTGACTTATGATTATGGCTATATGAAAAAAAAAGATAGGCCCTAAAAATGAATGGTGGAAAAAGCCACTGTTATCTATACTGAGAAAGAACTGGTCTAACCCTGCAGGTAGCAGCTCCAGAGAAGCAATGAATCCTCTCTAAAGAAGCATTAGCTCTAACTCTGTAAAGAATTATGAGTTTCCCCCCTCAAGGAATGCAACAAAAATTAGAAAAACCACATAGACTGAGACTACAAGGAAGAAGAAAAGACAACCACATGAATTATACCTCAGGAGATTTAAGTTTACAAGCCAGGTTCTCAGAAGTCAGCAAAAAGTAACTATTCATTCTGAAATTTCTAATAATAGCAATGCCATCAGAAACCCCCTCCTCAATAAATCCTCAAACATAATCCATGTTGATTAATCTAAACTAAGATATGTAAATGTGCTACAATGTGGATCTCACTGCACGCATTTATCTTGTTCATCCTTTTCTTGACTCAAAGCAGATTACAGCAGCAGCATCACCTTATAGATTGTAGAACTAGCTCCTTGTTTGTTTATTCTTTTTGGATATTGAAATATTCTTATTCAAGCTACAAAGTGTATCTCTACTCAACCTAAATGCAGAAAAAGAGATTAGACTTGGGATAATTTATGTGCTTATCAGTCACTACAAGTGGGATTTGTACGACAAATTCCATCTGATTTATTTCGTATATTTGGTATTCCTGTTTGGTAGTTATCATTATCATTATTATTAGATGTGACAGGTTTGGGGTTTTTTTTGTGTGTGTATATGTGTGCTGCTCAGTCACTCAGTTGTGTCCGACTCTTTGCAACCCTATGAACTACAGCCCACCAGGCTCCACTGTCCATGGAATTTCCCAGGCAAGAATACTAGAGTGGATTGCCGTTTCCTTCTCCAGGGGATCTTCCCGACCCAGGGATCGAACCCACGTCTCTTGTGTCTCCTGCATTGGCAGGCGGGTTCTTTGCCACTGTGGCATCAAAAACTGTTCTAAAAATAATGAATTTTCTTTTTAGGAAAAATTCAGTAAAAAAGAACAATAAAAGTCAACTACAATCTAGAGATAATTCTGTATACATTTTGTCACATTTGTTCAATATTTAAAAAAATCTGCACATGTGTGTATAGGATCATGTTATGTACTGTGTATTGTATATGGACATGTATATGATATGTGTATATGTACTACACCCAAATGGTATGAGATGGGTTGATTTTAGCATTAAATACACTTAGCAACAGACCCTGTATAGTTCAGAAGACTGTGTAAATCAGATAGGTCTGAATGGAGATGGGGTAGATACTGGAAGATATCTTAGGTTGGGTTCCCTGGAAAAGCACTAAGAAAAAGAATTATGTGTGCAGAAACTTAATTAAGGGGGAGTGGGATGATGCCCCTCTCCCATCACCTATAAGGAAGTGAGAAAATCAGGATTGGGCAAACAGGGAAATTGAAACAGGGGTCTAAGGCAATCCAGTGGGGAATTTAGAGCTTGAATGGTCCTTCAACAAGGGGGCCAGGCATTGGGAAGTAATACTTTTTCTTTTATTTTGGAGGAGATGTCTTGTCATACTCCATACTACTGGACTTTTAAAATCTCAACTGATGTGTTGTGCCCTTGAAATTTTGTACAATTTATTTTCCATCTTATAGAATGTGTCTGGAGTCCCCCAACATACATTCTTCTTGAAACTGAATTTTAAAAAAACAAAACACTAATGTATAGAACACTAGCTGTCTTTCAGAAAATTCCTGGAGAGAGTCACTGAGCACTTAATGCTTCCTTATTATAATCTAGAACTCAGTCTAATAGCCCTATCGTGTTTAGGAGATAGGGATTTTCATTCTGGGCAACCAAATGTGCAGGGGAAGATCGAGTTTTCTGTTACAGACAATGAGCAAGGTTGGAGGGCCACTGACCATCTCTGCTGTAAATGTCGAGTGCATTTAAATGTGGAACCAAGGATAAAACTGTAGGAATTAGGAATTACTGCTTTAGAACCAAATGTAAATACCACACATTTTGACAGTGTAAAAACTCTGCCTAATAAATAAACAAATTACACAGAGAAAATCAAACAAATACCATATGATATCACTTATACACTGACTCAAAAAAAAAACCAAACCCTCACAGATACATAGAGAACAGGCAGGGGTGAGGGGAATGTGTTAAAGGGGGGAAAAGATAAAAACTTACATGTGTAAAATAAGTCTTGGAGATGTAATGTGCAGTATGGGGACTGTAATTGATAAATAGTATTGTATTGCATATTTGAAAGTTGCTAAGAGAGTAAATCATAAAATTCTCACCACAAGAAAAAAAGTCTATAACTGAATATGGTGGATGTTAACTAGACTTATTGTGGTGGTCATTTCACAATATATACAAATATGAAATTGTTATATTGTATACCTGAAACTGATGTAGTGTTTTATGTCAATTATACCTCAATAAAAATATACTGTCTAGTAGGGGAAGTGACTGTGTGAATCACAAAACTGTGGAAAATTCTGAAAGAAATGGGAATACCAGACCATCTGACCTGCTTCTTGAAAAATCTGTATGCAGCAACAGTTAGAATGGGACGTGGAACAACAGACTGGTTCCAAATGGGAAAAGAAGTACATCAAGTCTGTATATTGTCACGATGCTTATTTAACATATGCAGAGTACATCATGAGAAATGCTGGACTGGATGAAGCACAAGCTGGAATCAAGATTGCTGGGAGAAATATCAATAACCTCAGATATGCAGATTACACCACCCTTATGGCAGAAAGTGAAGAAGAACTAAAGAGCCTCTTGATGAAAGTGAAAGAGGAAAGTGCTGGCTTAAAACCCAACATTCAGAAAATTAAGATCATGGCATCTGGTCCCATCACTTCATGGCAAATAGATGGGGAAACAGTGGAAACAGTGACAGACTTTATTTTGGGGGGGCTCCAAAATCACTGCAGTTGGTGACTGCCGCCATGAAATTAAAACACGCTTACTCCTTGGAAGAAAAGCTATGACCAACCTAGATAGCATATTACAAAGCAAAGATATTACTTTGCCAACAAAGGTCTGTCTAGTCAAACCTATGGTTTTTCCAGTAGTCATGTATGGATGTGAGAGGTGGACTATAAAAAAAAGCTGAGCGCCGAAGAATTGATGCTTTCGAACTGTGGTGCTGGAGAAGACTCTTTGAGAATCCCTTGGACTGCAAGGAGATCCAACCAGTCCATCCTAAATGAAATCAGTCCTGAATGTTCATTGGAAGGACTGATGCTGAAGCTGAAACTCCAGTACTTTGGCCACCTGATGGGAATAACTGACTCATTTGAAAAGATCCTGATGTTGGGAAAGATTGAAGGCAAGAGGAGAAGGGGACAATAGAGGATGAGATGGTTGGATGGCATCGCTGACTCAGTGGACATGAGTTTGAGTAAATTCCACGAGTTGGTGATGGACAGGGAGTCCTGGTGTGCTGTGGTCCATGGGGTCACAGAGAGTCAGACATGACTGAGCGACTGAACTGAACTGAGGGAAAGTGAGACAGGTCTATGAGACTCACCAGGCAGTAATCCATATTAAGATAAAAGTGACGGATATGGGATCAGGCACATTTTACGAACCAGCACTGTAAGCAGGCAACAGTCAAACCTGTGAACCAATGTTACAGGCCGGTTATCTCTCAAACAAGCATGGCCTAAGGTAAACGAGGTTAGAGTAACGCTGGTGATGTTCCATGTTCTTTAATTGGAGACAGAGAGGTACTCTCCGTGACAGTTCTCTTCTTTAGGCAGCTTCCCAACAGGAATCCTATTCCTTCAAACACAGTGCTCATAAATACTCTGACAACTGATCTGTTCAGGTGACTTACAGCTAAAAAGTATGAAAGCCAAGGACATGGGGGAAGAATGAATATTACATTCGTATATATTACCTAGAAAGCAATTCGTCAAAGTGTGTATGGCAAGATCTGTTTAAGATTAGAAAGAGATTGACTTGGGATTACAGAATAGTGAAATTAATCTTGAAAGTATGTACTGTGTATTGAGAAGAAATTTTATGTGTGGTGAAGCGATTTTGCAATGCAATTAATTATTTTTAAGGAAAATTGATAGTCTCAGTTTTTTTAAATTTTACTTTTTCAATTGTTTTATTCAATGTTAATTTTATTCAAAAGTCTTTAATTTCAAAGATTAGTTATAAAGCATACTTTTCTAGGACACGTATTTGGTCAAAAAAAAAAAAAAAACAACTAAGTGATTTAGAAGTAGCATCAGTTCAGTCGTTCAGTTCAGTCGCTCATTTGTGTCTGACTCTTTGTGACCCCATGGGCTATAGCATGCCAGGCCTGCCTGTCCATCACCCACTTGCAGAATTTACTCAAACTCATGTCCACTGAATCAGTGATGCCATCCAACCATCTCATCCTCTGTCGTCCACTTCTCCTCCCACCCTCAATCCTTCCCACCATCAGGGTCTTTTCAAATGAGTCAGTTCTTCCCATCAGGTGGCCAAAGTATTGGAGTTTCAGCTTCAGCATCAGTCCTTCCAATGATTAGTCCATTCAGGACTAATCTCCTTTAGGATGGACTGGTTGGATCTCCTTGCAGTCCAAGAGACTCTGAAGAGACTTCTCCAACAGCACAGTTCAAAAGCATCGATTCTTAGGCGCTCAGCTTTCTTTATAGGCCAACTCTCACATCCATACATGACTACTGGAAAAAACAGAGCCTTGACTAGACGGACCTTTGTTGGCAAAGTAATGTCTCTGCTTTTTAATATGCTGTCTAGGTTGGTCATAGCTTTTCTTCCAAGGAGTAAGTGTCTTTTAATTTCATGGCTGCAGTCACCATCTGCAGTGATTTTGGAGCCCAGAAAAATAAAGTCTGTCACTGTTTCCACTGTTTCCCCATCTATTTGCCATGAAGTGATGGGACCAGATGCCATGATCTTAGTTTTCTGAATGTTGAGTTTTAAGCCAGCTTTTTCACTTTCCTCTTTAACTTTCATCAAGAGGCTTTTTAGTTCTTCTTCACTTTCTGCCATAAGGGTGGTGTAATCTGCATATCTGAGGTTATTGATATTTCTCCCAGCAATCTTGATTCCAGCTTGTGCTTCATCCAGTCCAGCATTTCTCATGATGTACACTTCATAAAAGTTAAATGAACAGCGTGACAATATACAGCCTTGACATACTCCTTTCCCGATTTGGAACCAGTCTGTTGTTCTATGTCCAGTTTTAACTGTTGCTTCTTGACCTGCATACAGATTTCTCAGGAGGCAGGTCAGGTGGTCTGGTATTTCCTTCTCTTTCAGAATTTTCCACAGTTTGTTGTGATCCACACAGTCAAAGGCTTTGACATAGTCAATAAAGCAGAAGTAGATGCTTTTCTGGAACTCTCTTGCTTTTTTGATGATCCAACATATGTTGGCAATTTGATCTCTGGTTCCTCTGCCTTTTCTAAATCTAGCTTGAGCATCTGGAAGTTCATGGTTCACATACTATTGAAGCCTGGCTTGGAGAATTTTGAGCATTACTTTCCTAGCGTGTGAGATGAGTACAATTGTGTGGTAGTTTGAGCATTCTTTGGCATTGCCTTTCCTTGAGATTGGAGTGAAAATGGACCTTTCCCAGTCCTGTGGCCACTGCTGAGTTTTCCAAATTTGCTGGCATATTGAGTGCAGCACTTTCACAGCATCATCTTTTAGGATTTGAAATAGCTCAGCTGGAATTCCATCACTTCCACTAGCTTTGTTCATAGAAGTATCTATGGTGCTTCCTAAGACCCACTTGACTTCACATTCCAGGATGTCTAGCTCTAGGTGAGTGATCTTACCATTGTGGTTATCTGGGTCATGAAGATCTTTTTTGTACAGTTCTGTGTATTCTTGCCACCTCTTCTTAATATCTTCCACTTCTCTTAGATCCATAACCTTTCTGTCCTTTATTGAACCCATCTTTGCATGAAATGTTCCCTTGGTATCTGTAATTTTCTTGAAGAGATCTCTAGTCTTTCCCATTCTGTTGTTTTCCTCTATTTCTTTGCACTGATCACTGAGGAAGGCTTTCTTATCTCTCCTTGCTATTCTTTGGAACTCTGCATTCAGTTGGGTATATCTTTCCTTTTCTCCTTTGCCTTTCACTTTTCTACTTTTCATAGCTATTTGTAAGGCCTCCTCAGACAGCCATTTTGCCTTTTTGCATTGCTTTTTCTTGAAAAGTAGTAGCATAAATGTAGTCATTTAAATTGGAGAAGGAAATGGCACCCCACTCCAGTATTCTTGCCTAGAGAATCCCGTGGACAGAGGAGCCTGGTGGGCTGCTGTCCATGGGGTCGCACAGAGACGGACACGACTGAAGCGACTTAGTAGCAGTAGTCCTAGTCGTTTAGAAACACATTTCTATTTGGCCACAAGGTGGCAGCACATGCAAGGATGCCTACTTAACAGTAATACATTTGTATTGCGTGCTGAGTCCCTAAGTCATGTCTGACTCTTTTGCGACCCCATGGCCCATCAGGTTCCTCTGTCCATGGGATTTCCCAGGTAAGAACACTGGAGTGGGTTGTCATTCCCTTCTCCAGGGAATATTTGTATTAGTGTATGCTGAAGCTGAAACTCCAGTACTTTGGCCACCTCATGCGAAGAGTTGACTCATTGGAAAAGACCCTGATGCTGGGAGGGTTGGGGGCAGGAGGAGAAGGGGACGACAGGGGATGAGATGACTGGATGGCATCACCGACTCGATGGGCATGGGTTTGAGTAGACTCCAGGAGTTGGTGATGGACAGGGAGGCCTGGCGTTCTGCGATTCATGGGGTCATAAAAAGTCAGACATGACTGAGCGACTGAACTGAACTGAACTGATAGTTAATGTATCCTTTGGGGGACATGTAAAGAATGATTCAGAGGTGAATTCCACCTTGTATAATGTAACCAGTTTACGTTATTGCTTATTTTATATTTTGTTCATGTTCTTTAGTTCTAGAGCAGTGTGTATTTTTTTACTCCATAATGCAGGAGTTAAACTTGTTTTATAAATTAAGCTACCTGGTGAAAAATCTATTTACTTTAAGTGCAGTGGGAGAAGACAATATCCTGAATCATGAATCTTATTTGGGCTCTCTTCTGACTTAACTGACTTAGGGAGGGAAACATCTCAAACTGCTGTTCCCTCTGAAACCTTCCCCCTGATTCCACATGGCTCTGTAATTTCCACTGGTCTCTGCTTAGTTTTGGTCAATGAGGTTTTCCATGACTATCCTGTAAAAAATAATGACACAATAAAGTCCCTTCCTCCCGTAAAACACCTTCTCCCCTTACCCTGATTGTTGTTAAAAATCTACATTTATCATCACTCAGTCTACTTGTGTAGTTGCTTTCTTGTGTTCCCATGTAATGAGATGTAAGCTTCACACAGACAGATTTTGTCAGCTTTGTTCATTGTTCCATCTGCAGCCCCTGGAATAGTTCCTACATATGGAGCACATGTAAAGAAATAGGTGATGAAGGGAGTGCCATGGAGAATGGAACAAAGAAGCATAGTAAGATGGTAGGTGTACTTAAGGGGCTTCCCTGGTAGCTCAGCTGGTAAAGAATCCATCCACCTGCAATGCAGGAGACCTGGATTCGATCACTGGGTTGGGAAGATCCCCTGGAGGAGGGCATGGCAACCCACTCCAATATTCTTATCTGGAGAACCCATGGACAGATGAGCCTGGTGGGCTATAGGCCATGGGTTGCAAAGACTCAGACACAACTAAGCACAGCAAAGATGTATTTAAGCAGAACAGTTATTGTAAAGGAGAATCCTAATGTAAGCTACAAAGGTAGAAGTTTTATTTCTGTTCTGTTCCACTGATGAGGCACTTTTATTCTTTTTCAAACTCTCTGGGTCTCGGGTTTCTATTTAATCAATACAGATGATAAAGCCATTTTTACTCACATCTAAACAAAGGTATGAGTCTTCAAACATGTGATGACTTCAAAATTTGTATCTCCAGCCTGGGTACCCTTTTTTCACTCCACACCTCAGTGTCTACTCCATGTCTCTATTTGATGGTCTCATGGGCTCCTCACATCTAAACACTGAACTCCTGGCTGTTCTGTCTTTCTGGTGATTCAGGTCAAAACCCATGGGTTTGTTCTTGCCTCCTTTCTCCCATATCCTAACTTCTAATTTGTCTGTATACACTTCTAGCTTTGTTGCCTTAAGAGATCCAAACTCTGACCACTTTTCTCCATCTTCACAATGGTCAACCAGGTCCAAAGTACTCCCCTTCCTGGAACAGATGAGTGCAGTAACTTCCTAACTGGTCTCCTGATTCTTCTCTGTCCCATCAGTTTGTTTTTAACCCAACATCCAAGGTGACCTTGTCAAATGGTGTGATAACTTTGCTCTTCTGCTCCCAAACACCAGTGGCTTCCCATCTCACTCAAGAATGGTGAAACCAGCAATACCAAACAGGGATGCCCTCTGACCGAGGCACTTGCTGCTTACTCCTGTGATCTCATCACATGTCAGTTCTCCTCACCACCCCCACCACTCACTCTTCTTGTTTATACAAGGTTCCTCTTCGCTCACACAACAGGTTCTTTGACATTCCTTAAACATGCCAACCAGACTTCTCCAGCAGGCGGCTTACACCTGCCTGGACCACTCTTTCTCTATGTACCTGCTATGACTATACCCTCACCTCCTTCAAGCTGACGCTCAACTTTTACATTTTTGCAGAGGCCTCTCTGATCACCATTACTACATTTTATGGCCTCCAATAACCACTATCCCCATTTCCTGCTTCATTTTTCTATAATTCAGGCTACTATTACCTAACATGGTGTATTTTCTGTTAATTTTGCCCATTGACTTCCTTTTCCTACTAGAGCATAAGCTCCATAAAGGGAAACTGACACTTGTGTTTTAACAGAACACTTGTGATCATGGAAAAGGCTGACAGTCCTCCACTTCCCTCATCTTATCTGCCGAGAGCAACCACAAACAAACATTTGAATTGTCCAGCTATAGTCATGATGCTTTGTTATAACTCATCAGATATGTATACATTTTCCTCATTAGATATGATCCTCTTGTTGTTGTTTAGTCTGTAAGTTTTGTCTGACTCTCTTTGCAACCCCATGGGCTGTAGCACACCAGGCTTCCCTGTCCCTCACTATCTCCCGTAGTTGGCTCAAATTCATGGTCATTGAGTCAGTGATGCCATCCAACCATCTCATCCTCTACCACCTCCTGCCTTCACTTTCCCAGCATTGGGATCTTTTCCAATGAGTCAGCTTTTCGCATTGGCCAAAGTATTGGAACTTCAGCTTCAGCATCAGTCCTTCCAATGAATATTCAGGGTCAATGCCCTTTAGGATTGACTGGTTTGATCTCTTTGATGTCCAAGGGACTCTCAAGAGTCTTCTCCAGCACCACAGTTTGAAAGCATCAATTTTTCAGCACTCAACCTTCTTTATGGTCCAACTCTCACATCCATACATGACTACTGGAAAAACCATAATTTTGACTATATAGACCTCTGTCGGCCAAGCCATATCTCTGCTTTTTAATATGCTGTCTAGTTTTATCATAACTTTTCTTTCAAGAAGCAAGCATCTCTTAATTTCATGGCTGCAGTCACCATCTACAGTGATTTTGGAGCCCCAGAAAATAGTCTGTCACTGTTTCCATTTGAGATATTTTATTTTGTTTCATTTTTATTTCTATCTCCAGCAAGGTGGCTGGATGATGAAAGATATTCAGTAAACATTTTAACTGAAAGGGACTGTATAAAAACATAATATATAGCTAGAACATAACAGTATATTAACAAACACACCAGAATTTATAAATATAATGGAATATTTCTTTTTTATTTATCTTCAAAGAAGTTTCACTTTGTTACTGAGTCCAAGCTCATACTTCATGCCACATGACAGGCCAATAAATCAAGAGAGAAGCCGTTAGGGCAAGAAATAGTAACTTTATTCAGAAAGCCAGCAGACTGAGAAGATGATGGACTAGTTTTGCCCAGAACTACCTTGCCTGAGTTAGAATTCAGGCTTCTTTTATGCAAAGGGAAGGAAGTTAAATCAAACATTTTTTGTTTCTGGTCAGCCTCTGGAGGGGATGTGTTAATTTCTTCCTCCCTGTAGTCATTCAAAGGTGGGTCTGGTCAGAATGTTTTCTATGACCTGAACAAAGGTATTTTAGCTTAATGTTCATTACCCAGAAAGCAAGGTTTCCAAAGATGGGCTATTATGCATAAACTAAGCTTATAAGCAATGTCCCTTTAGTCATTAACTTGTAGTGGTGGTGGTGGTTTAGTTGCTAAGTTGTATCTGACTCTTGTGACCCCCCATGCGCTGCAGCCTGCCAGGCTCCACTGTCCATGGGATTTCCCAGGCAAGAATACTGGAGTGGGGTGATTAACTTGTAATAGAATATAAAGCTTCTTCCCTATTATATCTTGGGAGGCAAAAACATACAATTTACCTTTTTGGGGATAAACATTTCTTTTGTAATTGCCTTCAATGTCTGAACCAGGTTTTAAAAACCTTATCAATAATGTCAAATCATCCTTTGAAGGTAGATTTGTTTTAAGGGCAACTCAATTTGGAGCTAAATTTAGTGAATACAGCACATGTCGTCTGGAATCCAAAACAAGTTGTGGTGATAATGTGAGATTTATCTTGTCTCATATAACTTGTAAACTGGCTCTGATTATAAATTTTTAAATATATTTCAATGATGATGACTAAAGAATCCGGTGACAAACAGGCCATCTAACCTAACTTGGAAGTGTAATGTGTATTTTTGATTTTTTGAAAAATTAGGAACAGTCTTTTCATGCTGCTTGCCCCATAGACTCTCTAAACTCTTTGGAAACTATTTTTTTCAAAGAGTCAGAGTGCGACAGTAGCAGGCTTAATTACATATTCCACAATGTCAGAGTAAGACATACTAAAAACAATACAGACTAGGGAAAAAATAGTCTTGTCAAAATCTTTATTGAGGTCCTGAAGATGTTTCTTGACCACATATCCAAGTCATTTCCTGCTGGTAGACATTTCCTGACGTGGTCACAGACAAGATATTACATATTTTTGGGATTTATGTAACCAAGAGACCTCACATTACTTTCAGTTTTGCTAGATCACTGTACTTGAACTCTCTCAATACTCATTCATTCAATAGACAAAAAGGGAGCAAAAAGGAGCAAAACATAATTGTTAGCTAGAAAACAGCAAGGTATCATATACAGGAGTAATTATTATTTAAATACCTAATTAGAGAAGCCTGATTAAAGTTTAAAATAATAATCAACGAGATGCAGAAGTATATAATTAGGTGCTAAAATAAGCAGATGAAAAATTAAGTGCTACAGGAATTCAGATACGTGAGTGCCAAAGATATTGAGATATTTTTAAAAGAAATTGGGCTTGAGCTACAGAGCTGAGAGTTTAAGAGGCAAGCAGCATGAAAAGCACAAGATAAGACAAAGGTGGAAGAGCACAGTTTTGGGGCAGAGAGCAGTATTAAGTATTCACAGAAGACATAGGTGAAGGGTTGAGGGGGAAAGAGTAGTTAGGAAGCAGGATGGGAGATTTGAGTGTTGTCTTACAAGATAGCTGAGGGCTTTTAAGGAAAAGAATGACCTAGAATTGGTATTTTAAAGATACTAATATGGCTGCTGAGTGAAAAAAATAGATTGAAACAGAGATAAATTGTTTTTAAAAATAATAATATCAAATAAGAAGCTACTGCTGAAATCATCAAATGCCCTCATCTGACTCAACCAGCCAAACATCTGCAACTCTGGCTGTGCATGTTTAGGTTTTGTGTCACCATCAGTCAATGCATGGGGCTCCCCTGGTGATTCAGACGGTAAAGAATCTGGCTGTAATGCAGGAGACCCCGGTTTGATCACTGGGTTGGGAAGATCTCCTTAAGAAGGGAATGGCTGCCCACTCTGGTGTTCTTGCCTGGAGAATTCCATGGACAGGGGACCTGGCGGGCTACAGTCCTTGGGGTCACAAAGAGCCGGACACAACTGAGCAACTAACACTTTCCCTTTCAGTCAAAGCGTACACGGATGTGTCCTGGATCTATCTACATGAAATGTCTCTAGCACAGACAGTTGTTTTTTTTAAAATGTGGATTCTGACCATCCTCTAACTCTTGGGTCTGTGTTATGGTTAATTCTGTCTACTGCTTGACTATTAAAATGTAAATTAAAAAAAAACTCATCTGTGTTCATTAACTTAGTTTATTAAAAAGAACTCATGGGGATATATCTCCAATGAAATTAATGCACTTATCTTTAATAAGAATATTTTCTAAAATCCTTCAACTTACCATTACTTTTGTGGACTTAAAAGAAATATTCACAGCCTAAAAGTGACATTTTCACGTAGATTTTCAATTACTTCATTTTCATGAAACTATAAATGATTTGAAAGTGGGGAAGTGAGAAATATTTGTGATGTGACCATGAGGAAGGTCAAAATATTCTCTGTTCTATCCAAGCAACTTGTAAACTAGGTCAGTACAGTCCTTGGCTCAATTATGTCTTTCTTTATACTCAACTTTGACTCCAAATAAATTGAGTTAGCCTATATAAAATACAGGAAGATTACTCAAATGCTCAAAGTAGAAGCAGAAAGAAAAAAATAAAACATGATCCTAGGAAACATAAATCAAGTCAGTAAAACAATGTATGGCAAAAACTACTACAATATTGTAAAGTAATTAGCCTCCAACTAATAGAAATAAATGAAAAAAAATAAAAAGAGCCATAAAATTAACTTGATTATGGTAGTCTTTTCACAGTGGATACATTTATCAAATCATCTTATTGTACAGTAAAAACATACAATTTCATTTGTCAATTGTACCCCAATAAGACTGGAAAAATAAATAACTAAAGCCACAATACTTCTATATATATACAAAAATAGATGGATGAAGGATCTAAATAGGTATTTCTTCAAAGAAGATATATAAATACCAATAGCGCATGTTCAGCATAATTACTAATCATGGGAATGCAAATCAAAAGCACAAGGAAATACCACTCACAACTATAGGATGGTAAGTAGTCAAAGAGAATAATAACAAACGTTAGTGAGGAGGTGAAGAAATTTAAACCTTCGCACACTGATGGTGAGAATATGAAATTTGAAAAATATTTTGGAGAATAGTCTGGCATTTCCTTAAAATGTTACCAAAGAGTTACCAAATTATCCAGCAATTCCAAGAAGACATTTGGAGAGTAAGGTGAAAATTATGATTAACTTGCTCTTTTTCTGGAGAAATGACAGGATCAGGCCTTCATAGAGTATTTGCTTCTCTCTCTCCACTCTAAAGGGCTTCCCTTGTAGCTCAGTTGGTAAAGAATGTGCCTGCAATGCAGGAGACCTGGGTTTGATCCCTGGGTTGGGAAGATCCCCTAGAGAAGGAAATGGCAACCCACTCTAGTATTCTTGCCTGGAGAATCCCATGGACAGAAGAGTCTGGCGGGCTATACAGTCCATGGGGTTGCAAGAGTCGGACACAACTTAGCGACTAAACCACCACCACTCTAAAGATCTTCCTCAATTCCTGCAAGTATTATAGAGATCTCTATAGGAAATGTTCAATAATTCCACTTGAGTTCTGTTTTCTCCTCTCTTTGAGATTAAGAAATATACATCCATGTAATATAAAGGAGTGAAACTTTACAGATTTTCTTAAAAGGTACATAACATAATCAAACCACCATTTGGCTACCATAGCTATTGGAAATGAATTGCTAAATGAACAGAAAAAAATGTAGGCTAAATAAGGACCTGGTAATATAGTTTCTGTTTTAAGAGACAAAAATTGTAAGCATGTTAACAAAGCTAATAACTTTGTTATTAATAAGGCAGAATAACTGCCTTAGCATTCAAGGCAAGAGAGAAAAATAAAAGAATTATAATTTATAAAGAACAGAACTAAAATCTCTTGCTGAATTTAGAACTTACAGCATTTTGGGCATTTTATATTAATCCCTTGTTTATAATATGGTCTATATATAAGTAAGTCTATGATTGGTTTGTTTTTTGTTTTTTGCTTAATTTTTTAAAATTTTTGTCAAGGTATAGTTGATCTATAATGTTGTGTTAGTTTCAGGTATAGAGCAAAGTGAATCAATTATGCATATATCCAAAGTGAGTCAATTATGCATATATCCAATTCTTTTTAGATTCTTTCATTATTAAATGAAAGATACTATTCAGGAACTCTATTTCCTTCTAGTAAGATAAACTGTGCCCATTATGAAGAAGGATATTTTAGTACATTTACCATATTGTTAACTTTAACAAAATGACATGCTAATGTCTGTATTCCTAGACCTCCAGGCCTAGGATACACCTTTTTGATTCTTGCCTCGGCTCCTACATCGAAGTAATTGACAAGCTCTACATACATTCTTTATTTCAGTTCCATCTCCCCTGCACTGCAATATGTCATTGGCATAAAAATAGACACCTAGAACAATAGAACAAAACAGAGAGCCCAAATATAAACCCATGCATACATGGTCAATTAATTTATGACAAGGGAGCCAAGAATATACAATGGGGAAAGGTCAGTCTTTTCAATGAACGGTGTCAGGAATACTGGACAGTTCATTCCAGTCACTCAGTCATGTCCGACTCTTTGCAACCCCACGGACTGCAGCTCTCCAGCCCTTCCTGTCCATCACCGACTCCCAGAGTTTACTCAGACTCATGTCCATTGAGTCAATGATGTCATCCAACCATCTTATCCTCTGTTGTCCCCTTCTCCTCCTGCCTTCAATCCTTCTGAGCATCAGGGTCTTTTCAAATGAGTCAGTTCTACCCATCAGGTGGCCAAAGTGTTGGAGTTTCAGCTTCAGCATCAGTCCTTCCAATGAACACCCAGGACTGATCTCCTTTAGAATGGACTGGTTGGATCTCCTTGCAGTCCAAGGGACTCTCAAGAGTCTTCTCCAACACCACAGTTCAAAAAGCATCAACTCTTTGGTGCTCAGCTTTCTTTATATACAACATCCATTGGATCATTGAAAAAGCAAGAGAGTTCCAGACGAACAGCTACTTCTGCTTTATTGACTCTGCCAAAGCCTTTGACTGTGTGGACCACAACAAACTGTGGAAAATTCTGAAAGAGATGGGAATACCAGACCACCTGATCTGCCTCTTGAGAAATCTGTATGCAGGTCAAGAAGCAACAGTTAGAACTGGACATGGAACAACAGACTGGTTCCAAATAGGAAAAAGAGTACATCAAGGCTGTGTGTTGTCACCCTGCTTATTTAACTTATATGCAGAGTACATCATGCAAAATGCTGGGCTGGATGAAGCACAAACTGGAATCAAGGTTGCTGGGAGAGATACCAATAACCTCGGATATGCAGATGACACCACCCTTTTGGCAGAAAGTGAAGAGGAACTAAAAAGCCTCTTGAAGAAAGTTAAAGAGAAGAGTGAAAAGGCTGGCTTAAAACTCAACATTCAGAAAACTAAGATCATGGCATCTGGTCCCATCACTTCATGGGAAATAGATTGGGAAACAATGGAAACAGTGAGAGACTTTATTTTGGGGGGCTCCAAAATCACTGCAGATGGTGATTGCAGCCATGAAATTGATAGACACTTGCTCCTTGGAAGAAAAGTTATGACCAACCTAGACAGCATATTAAAAAGCAGAGACATTACTTTGCCAACAAAGGTCCGTCTAGTCAAAGCTATGGTTTTTCCAGTAGTCATGTATGGATGTGAGAGTTGGAATACTGGGCAACCACATGCAAAATGAAACTGGTCTCCACCTGGCATACTCAAAATGGATTAAAGGCTTGACCGTAAAACCTGAAACCATAAAATTCTTAGAAGAAAAGTGGTAAGCTTTTGGATATTGGTCAGGGCAATGATTTTTTGGATTCATAAAAAGCAAAAGCAAGAAAAGCAAAACTAAACAAGTGAAACTGTATCAAAGTAAAAAGCTTCTTTCTATACGGCAAATAAAACTATCAAAAAAATGAAAAAGCAACCTATGGAATGGAAGAAAATATATCCAAAACATTTATGTGATAATGAGTTAACATCCAAAAAAATCTATAAAGAGCTCATGTATCTCAATAGCAAAAAGCAAGTAATCCAATTTAAAAATGGGCAGAGGGTCTAGTTAGACATTTTTACAGAGAAGACAAACACATAGCCTAAAAGTACATGAAATGGTGACCAACATTACTAATCATCTATAAAACGCAAATTAAAACAAAGTGATATTTCACTTTCACTTTGGTTTCTAACTCTGGTTAGAGTGGATATTATCAGAAAGACAAGAAACAGCAAGCATTGGTTGGGAATCCTAGTGCCCTGTTGGTGGAAATGTAAATTGGTGCAGCCACTGGAAAACAGAATGGTTGTTTCTCAAAAAATTAAAACTAGAATTACCCTAAGACCCAGCAATTCTCCTTCTGGGTTTCTGTTTGAAGGAAACAAAAACAAGAGCTCAAATATCTGCAGCCCCTTGTTATTTGCAACATTACTTACAATAACTAAGGCATGCAAACAACCGAAGTGCCTATTGATGGATGAATGGATAAAGAAAATGTGGTATATATATACACAATGGAATGTTATTCAGCCATAAAAAGAATGAAAGCTTGCCATTTGCAACAATATAAATGAATCTCAAAGGCATTATACTACTGAAATAAGTCAGAGAAGAATAATACTGTATTATTCACTTATTATTCACTTATATGTGAATCAAAAAATGAAAAAAATGACCACATAATTAAAAATACAAAGAACAGTTCGGTGATTGTCAGAGGTGGAGGTGGGGATGGGGTAAAATAAGCAAAGGTGGTCAAAAAATACAAACTTTCAGTTATAAATAAGTTTTGAGATACACTGTACAGTAGAGTGACTATAGGTAATATTACTGAATTGAATAGGTGAAAGTTGCTAAGAGAGTAAATCTTAAAAGTCCTTTTTATCATGAGAGAAAAAATTGTTCCCATGTGTGGTGGTGGATGGTAACTAGACATACTGTGGTGATCACTTTGCTATATATTATGCAAATATATATATCAAATCATTTATATGGGATAACTAAACCTGGCACAATGTTATACATCAATTATATCTCAGTTTTAAAAATGCACTATCTTTAGCTCTTACATTTCTTACTCTCCAGCAGTTTACAGTCTGGTGTTTTATATTCTCATGGATGAGTTCTCTTTGTAGTTCCTGTGGATCACAGCACACCAAAACAAGGTAAATTACTGAAGTGTTTAATCAGCAGATAGATTATGCAATTCAGTGCACCCTTCATTGTGAAGAATAGATGCTTTGGCGTAGTACAAAGGGAGATCAACATGATGGTATCATGAGATACAACCCCCCCACCATAAAAAGAAAAAAAGTAGTCTGGCTCTTAATTTGTTCAAGCTAATGATAACTCCCAGTTTTAGGGAGATCGGAAAACAAATAATGACAGAATATGGCAACATTAAAACTGTCTAGCATTACTATAATTTGTGAAAACGCCAAATTATAAGCTTATACTTTATAGACCTTTTGAAAAAGAATTTTTACACTATGAAAGAAATAACAAAGCAATTTCTACATGGTTTCTACTGCTTGTTCCTGTGTTTAAACTGAGATACTTCCTCCACTAGCCTTGTGATTTTTTACCAGCCCCCCAGTGCTACTTAGAACTATTAGAGGAGCTTATCATATGATCAGAAAATTGAGTCAGTTCTTTAGAAATCAAACTTCTTTCCTATAAAAATAATATGCTTGTAGCCTCTCTGACTGACACTGTGCTCAAATATAGCAGTAGTAACGCTGTTGACTCCAGCGTTGTATTCCAAGCCCTCTCAGGGGATTTGCAAAATGAATTCTAACTTGGGTTGACAGAGACCACATCCCACTGCTGTAAGTCTTTTGAACCATTGTTCAATCACAGGATGATTATTGACAGAGACCACATCCCACTGCTGTAAGTCTTTTGAACCATTGTTCAATCACAGGATGATTATTAGGACCTGGATAAAGAGTTCAGGGGCTTCCCTGGTGGCTCAGATGGTAAAGAATCTGCCTGTAATGCAGGAGCCCTGGGTTCGATCCCTGGGTTGGGAAGATCCCCTGGAGGCAACCCACTGCAGTATTCTTGCCTGGAGAATCTCCATAGACAGAGGAGCCTCGCAGGCTACAGCCCATAGGGCTGCAAAGAGTCAGACACCATGGAGCGACTAAGCACAGCACAGCAGAGGCTTGGGTGAAGGACAGTGGAGAGTGAGGATAGTCCTCTGAGGTCCTTCCTTCAAATCAGCTTCTAAGTACATTTCTCATAAGGCCCTCTAAGGACATTTCTGAGAATGGCCCACTGATTCCCAGTTCTACCACACTGACCTGTCCCTCCTTCCCATTGACTGTCTCCTCCCCCAGGCCACTGCCCTGGAAAACTGAAGTTATTCTCTAGTCTCCACATCTGTGGCAATTGTTCTTTGGAGCAGAGGTTTTCATTTTTTTTTTTTTAAACTAAGACCCACAGCAATAGAAGCATTTTACATCATAATTAAATAGATATATTCTTGTGACTCAGCTGGTAAAGAATCCGCCTTCAATGTGGGAGACTGAGGTTCGATCCCTGGGTTGGGAAGATCCCTGGAGAAGGGAAAGGCTACCTGTTCCAGTAATCTGGCCTGGAGAATTCCATGGACTATATAGTCCATGGGGTCGCAAAGAGTTAGACACGACTGAATGACTTTCACTCTCACTATATGTATTTACAACTGAAAAAAGAGTTCTATGGAACAAAACTCAACATACTATGTGATATGCTCAATGAGAATTTCTGTTCCATTCTAGTGTATTAAAAAAATGTTAGTCACAGCTCACTAAACTGATTTCATGACTGACTTATAGGTTATATCCCATTGTTTGAATAACTCATTTTACGGTTTAAAAATATATATTTTAATAATGATTTTTTTTTTAAAGTTTGAACTAACAAGGGAAAATTCTCAAAATTTCTAAAAATGTGACTCTGCTGGTTTGACTCTCTAGGTGTTGAAGCTCGTTCCTACTTTTGGAAAATTCTCCACCTCTTGATACCTGAGGAGGCAGGTCTTTCTCCTACTGCAAAGTAATCCCTCTCCTCTACCCAAACACACCCTTTCTCTGCCCGCTAGAAATGAGGGATAAGTACAACCTTCCTCCTTGGTTTGGAGCATGAGCTCATCGGGCAGCCTGAATTACCCTTGGCCACAGACACCATGTTCGACAGTGTACACTGTCTAGTGCCGGGTAGACCTGTGTGCAAGATGCTGCATCCAGAGTCCATCTGGAAGAACAGCAATATCTGCATCCGCGTGGTGTTTGGTGGTGGATTTTAGCCACAGTCATGCCCAGGCTCCTTCAATTCTTGCCTCGCCTATGTCTTATTCTCCGCTGTACTGACAGTTCTTCTCCTGTTTAAATCTGCACAGTGTAAGTTGATTTCTCTTGTTTGAAATCAGTTGCAATAATTTCCCTAAGGTTTAATTACATTGGGGATTTTAGCTATACTTTATGCAAAAAAAGAAAAAAATTCTGTCTTGGCAATTCTCAGCAAAATCTGCCTTAGAAGTCCAGGAAAGATAAGGTTGGGGAATTCTGAGATGAAAGTTTAACTGGGAGATGGAGAATGTGGCTTGCTGATGAGACATTATGTTGAGGAAGAATGATCTTGGAGTTTTCCACTTTTCCTTTCCAACTAGATTCCTCATTATTTTCCTTCTTATTGACAAAAACTATGGGGTTACTAAAAGACCAAGATTCAAAGTCATAGGCAAAAAGAAGAAAGGAACCCTAGTTGCAGCATTGGGGAATAAAAGCAAGCCATCATGGTGGCTTCCAGAGATAGACTTTCACATGCAAGAGGCCAGTCCCGGGTATATAAGAGTAGAGAACTATACAGGAAGCTAAACTATTACCCATGAGCATTCATCTGTGTATAAATAATAATGATTCTTATTAAATAATATAAATACATAAATAATTAAAATTATTTTATTGACAGGCTGTGATATCTGGTTTAGTGCTTCCCAATCAAGAGCTAGATTAACAGTATAAATTCTCTGGTTGGTTCATCCGGATGGTACTCAATTTCTGTACAGTTTCTAGTCAGTAGGACTGAAACAAGGAGTACCCAGGTATTACAAAGATGCAGGTTGGTTGGGGCAAACACTCATTAAATTCCAGTGCTGCTCTTATTTGAAACATTATGTTTTGGCACTTCAGCCATCCTTACTGCACAAGAGATTTCAGACTAAATGTTTTGTGTACAACTCTAGTACAGATGTGTTGAAAACTTTAATTCACACCCCAGATATCACCAGACTACCAAATCTGCACTGGATTGACACACATGTGTAAATGTGATGACTCTTTATGCCTCCTCCTAAGATGAGTGAGCACAAATATGTTTTTGTGAGCAAATAAGTTCTTATGAGATATCTAAGGAAACTTGAAATACCAATAGATTCACAAAAACAACAACAAAAAAGGATGATGTAACAAACTTACATTTAAACTTACATTTCATTTAAACTTAGACTAATTTATCTTTGGTAGTGAACATATAGGTATAATTAATATAGATATTCTTTTAATGTCTAAATATCAATTTTAATATTAAAAATTTGGAAAGCTAATTTCACTGGCATCGATCTCATGAATTTCCATTAAAAATATAGACTTAGACATATTTTATTTATTTTCTTAGAAAATTTTCTTTTCTGAGGACTTTTATTCACCTGCATTGTGATAATGAGTTATAGATATAAGGCAGAGATTTTGTTCATATAGACTTATGTGCAGTAGAGATTTTTGAACAGGATGAATAAGTGATCAAAGGGTATTACCTGTCATTTCAGACTTGAGTATGATTAAAGCTGTGCTGCCTACACTTGATGCAGTTCTGAGATGTGAAGAAAGAAATCTTTAGGGGCATCATCTAGTTTATCCAATAAAGTATTAATGTGTTGGAAAAATAATTCTTGCTCATGAATCAATGCTAAAGGTTGCTTGAGAAACTGACAAATAAATGTATCTTCACAAATAGTCACATAATCAAAATGAGAAGGAAAGTACCTAAAACATTTTAAGTAAGAACAAATAGTTTTATAGTTTTAGTCTTTGACCCAACTGATAAAAAATAATTAAGGGCTTATCAAAACTACATGACTATTTAAAAATCATGTTTTTGAATGTTGCCTTCATTAGGAATGGTAAGCTCAGAATCTAAACCTATTTAGAGTCAATGAAAATGAAAATGAATTCTGTTTCTCAGTTCAGTCGCTCAGTCATGTCCAACTCTTTGTGACCCCATGAACCACAGCACGCCAGGCCTCCCTGTCCATCACCAACTCCCGGAGTTTACCCAAACCCATGTCCACTGAGTCAGTGATGCCATCCAACCATTTCATCCTCTGTCGTCCCCTTCTCCTCCCATCCTCAATCCTTCCCACCATCAGGGTCTTTACAAATGAATCAGCTCTTCGCATTAGGTGGCCAAAGTATTGGAGTTTCAGCGTCAGCATCAGCCCTTCCAATGAACACCCAGGACTGATCTCCTTTAGGATGGATTGGTTGGATGTCCTCACAGTTCAAGGGACTCTCAAGAGTCTTCTCCAACACCACAGTTCAAAAGCATCAATTCTTTGGTGCTCAGCTTTCTTTATAGCCCAACTCTCACATCCATACATGACCACTGGAAAAACCATAGCCTTGACTAGACGGACCTTTGTTGGCAAAGTAATGTCTCTGCTTTTTAATATGCTGTTTAGATTGGTCATAACTTTCCTTCCAAGGAGTAAGCATCTTTTAATTTCATGGCTGCAGTCACCATCTGCAGTGATTTTGGAGCCCAGAAAAATAAAGTCAGCCACTGTTTCCACTGTTTCCCCATCTATTTGCCATGAAGTGATGGGACCAGATGCCATGATCTTCGTTTTCTAAATGTTGAGCTTTAAGCCAACTTTTTCACTCTCCCCTTTCACTTTCATCAAGAGGCTGTTTAGTTCTTCAATGCACTAGGCAGCTCTTCGTAAGAGCTGTTGATTACACTCATGTACTGTTTGGACTGGCAAGTTGGACCATGTCGCAGCACTGTTCACACCATGCTCAATCCAACTCCTGTCTGCTCTGCTCACCAAAGCAGGGCCAAGTTATTGATACTGGGTAATGGTCTTATTTTTAACATTTTTGTTTCGTATTAGAGTACAGTTGAACTGTTTATTTATTTTTGGCGGTGCTGAGTCTTCCTTGCTGCCCTGCGCTGAGCAGAGGCTCCCCTCTAGCTCCTGTGTGCAGGCTTCTCACGGCAGTGGCTTCTGGGTGGAGCGTGTGCTCTAGGGTGCACAGACCGCAGTGGTTATGGTACATGGGCTCAATAGTTGTGGCACATGGGCTTAGTTGCTCTGTGGCATGAGGGGTCTTCCCGGATCATAGATTGAACCCATGTCCCCGGCATTGGCAGGCAGATTCTTCACCACTGAACCACCAGGGTAGTACTGATTAGAGTTGCTTTATAATGTTTTGTTCATTTCAGGTGTACGGCAAACTGATTCAGTTCTTTGCCTATGTATTATACAACTGACCACTGTGGTTATGTGAACACAGGATCATCACATCATATATCCTAATACTTTAGTCTTAGTACTGAGGCTGGTGAAGGAGAGAGGCAACTAGTTAGGAACCCATGGGGTAGGGATGGGAGAGAATGATGGAGGCCAGGATTCAAGTCTTGGAAAAGGGAAAAGAAGGCAGAAGGTTTCCTGGGATGTTAGCTTGGTCCCTGAGCATCATCCAAGGCATGAAACACTTTGGTAGTAGTGTTATAAGACAGAACCAAAAGCTTTTCAATATATAACATGAACTAACTTGTACATATGTCAACTAATTTGTATAATATGAAGACGTTATACACAGTCTCTGATATTTCCAGTTCAATGAAAGTCATTAGTAACTGCTTTTGCACTTCCTAAATACTTTCATACATTGATGGTGAGCATGCCAATGATACAGCTGTTTTGGAAATTGGCAATATCTGGAAAAATCACAGATACATTTACACTTTCACTCAGCAATCTCATTTCTAGGAAGCTACCGCAAAGTCACACTAGCAAAAGTATATACTATGTACACAGACTCATTAACTGTAACAATATTTGTAATGGCAAAAGATTAAAAAACAAGTCTATCAGTAGAGAGTGAGTTGAGCAGGTTATGATACTAGCACACAGTGGAGTATATGCAAGCACACAAAAAAAATAAGGATTTCTAAATAATGATAGCTTATAACCACAGGGATTATTAGGTGAAGGAAGCAAGGTGGAGATAAGCATATACAGTATATACAGGTACCTTTTATCATCAGTAGTGATGTGCTATTTCAGGACAACTAGATGTTATGTTTATCTTGATGAACTACAACATAAAGTATATAGCATCACCTAACATTGTATGTTATAACATGTTATGTTATGTTATGTTATAGGTGAAGCTATATAGGCAGTCTCAGCCAAACATGTTTAACCTGAATCCCATCATGTCCTTAAATCTAGTTGTCAGCTTATTTTAAATACAGGGGACAAAGAACATGTTAAAGGAGATATGGGGAAGCATCATACCAGTGCAGAAGTTAGGACACCCTGTGAGACCACTGGCCTGTTTTCTTTAACTAGGAAATGTCTTGGGCAAAGATACAGAGGTTATGATGAGATCTATTCAGATTAGAAGAGAACTTGGAGCTGGAGTTGATTCTAGTTTAGACCAACTAACTCTAAAAGACATTTTGGAAGGAATTAATTATGGACTAAGTATTAGATGGCACTAAAGAATTGTTAATTTTATCTCATGTAATTATGATACAGTAATTAGGTAGGGAAACATCCTTTTATCAGATATGCAGGCACCCAGAGGTATTTATGGCAGAAATAGTCTATGTCATCTGTAATTTAAATATTTCAGGAAAAGAAAAAAACAGTTGAAACAAAATCGGCAGAATGTTAACAATTATGAAACCCAGGTGATGAGTATGGAGGCGAGACGCAGGCAGGCGGCCTTGTGAAATCAAGTCCCCCTAAACTGAGGTACCCTGCTGAGTTTGTGATTAATGTCTCAATCAAAAACTTTATTCTCTTTCTTGTTCTGCCCCCTGTTCCTCTCAGGATTGAGGAGTCGCAAAGAAAAGGGAAGGCTGAAAAGTAGGACTCTGCAGGGCCTTCCTGGGTACAAAAGCCCCTCCATATCCTCCGTTTCTTGTTTGTAGCGAAAGACTTTGGTCTCCTAGGCCTTCCCCAAGTTCTGAGGAGTAGACTCAAGTAATTACAAATTAGAAAGTTGAGGGAACGCAGAAACAAAGGAAAAGCACTTAAGCAAGAAAAATACGATAGCTTAAAAAATAGTTCAGCAATAAGAGTCCTATTTCCTCCTGAAGGGATATGTATGGCAATCTGATACATATATTTGAGTTTCTGCCAAAACTAATGCCTTGCCCCCCAAATAGAGGATGGGAACTAACATACTGACCAAAGCAGTAGATGCCAGACTGACTGGAACAAGAAAGTTAATTAAAATTCCCCAAATATCACCCTGTTACCTCACTGCCAACCATCAGAGGAAAGCCCATGAGCTGATCAGATGCCCTTCAACCTTCCCCCCTAAGTTTGACATTAAAAACCCTTCCCTTAAAGTCATCAGGGAGTTTGGGGCTTTTGAGCATGTTCTTTCTGCTTGGCTCCCTGCAATACATACTGAAATTTTCTTTCACCACAATCAGTTGTCCTTAGATTGGCTTTGCTGCGTGTTGGGTGAGCCAAACCAAGTTTGGTTTGGAAACAATTTTTTTTTTTTGCATTATTTCTCTTTTTCTATCTTGATGTATATTTGAAAGTTTTCATTTAATAAAAAGCTAAAAAGTAAAACCTAAACAAAGAAACACCCACCCACTGAGGTGACTTCTCTGGTCCCCTCTCTCCTCCTCTTGGTGGATGGGGTGGGCAAGAGCTGGAGTGAATGCCTGGCTTTTCTCACGGAAGGCACTGCCTAAAGTCTGTGGAGTCATGCCTGCTCTGGACAACACAGCCACCCAGAGAAAAATCATTACTATAATTAAGCCAATGGGGAATTTTTTTAAAAATTTAAAATGTTATAAATTTGCAGATGTGTTAAGAAATTGGATCTACACCCTGAACCTCAGAAGTCCCACTCACCCCTCCCTCACCTACCAGACTAATCTTAGGCTTTATCAGACATGCAAAAAATTGGGGCCCTTGAATAACTCACTGCAATATTCAGAACATTGTTGTTTCTTAATAAAAGTTGCCCAAGAGTTACTTTGATTTATCTCACTAATGATCAAATGACCTGCCTCAATAAAGGTTCAGTTCAGTTCAGTCACTCAGTCGTGTCCAGCTCTTTGCGACCCCATGAACCACAGCATGCCAGGCCTCCCTGTCCATCACCAACTCCCGGAGTCCACCCAAACCCATGTCCATTGAGTTGGTGATGCCATCCAACCATCTCATCCTCTGTCGTCCCCTCTCCTCCTGCCCTCAGTCTTTCCCAGCATCAGGGTCTTTTCAAATGAGTCGGGTCTTTTCAAAAGAGTCAACTCTTCTCATCTGGTGGCCAAAGTATTGGAGTTTCAGCTTCAACATCAGTCCTACCAATGAACACCCAGGACTGATGTCCTTTAGGGTGGACTGGTTGGATCTCCTTTCAGGCCAAGGGACTCTCAAGAGTCTTCCCCAACACCATAGTTCAAAAACATCAATTCTTTGGTGCTCAGTTTTCTTTATAGTCAAGCTCTCACATCCATACATGACCACTGGAAAAACCATAGCTTTGACTAGACAGACCTTTGTTGGCAAAGTGATGTCTCTGCTTTTTAATATGTTGTCCAGGTTGGTCATAACTTTCCTTCCAAGGAGTAAATTTCTTTTAATTTCATGGCTGCAATCACCATCTGCAGTGATTTTGGAGCCCAGAAAAATTAAGTCAGCCACAGTTTCCACTGTTTCCCCATCTATTTGCCATGAAGTGATGGGACTGGGTTGCCATGATCTAAGTTTTCTGAATGTTGAGCTTTAAGCCAACTTTTTCACTCTCCTCTTTCACTTTCATCAAGAGGCTCTTTAGTTCTTTTTCACTTTCTGCCATAAGGGTGGTGTCATCTGCATATCTGAGATTATTGATATTTCTTCCGGCAATCTTGCTTCCAGCTTGTGCTTCCTCCAACCCACCATTTCTCATGATGTACTCTGCATATAAGTTAAATAAGCAGGGTGACAATATACAGCCTTGACCTACTCCTTTTCCTATTTGGAACCAGTCAATAAAGATGGTTTATATTAAAATAGAAATGAGGCTATACTGAGGACTCAGAATCAGTGATAAAACACTATGTAAGTGTTTTATCTTTTCCAAATAGTGTATTTCACCAACACTGAGGAAGTTATCATAAACAAAAATATCTGGACATATGCAAACTGTTTTTAAAAATCCATGAATAAAATACAAGTGTAAAGTGTCTTCCTGGCCGAATTCTGACTGGCAAGAGTTTCTTGGCATAGTTTGTAGTCTGTAGCAGAAATGATAATTAAATATTTAATTTATTTGGGAATTGTTCCCCAGACTATTATTATCGAATCACTTGTTTCCTACTATAAAAATTTTATACTTCACGAAGTGTTTAGTGTATCTAAGACATGTAATAAAGTTAATGCCTTCCAACTCTCTAACAACAAGCCTCATCATCTTTAATGTTGAGTTCACTTCATGTATCCTTGTGAGGAATAATCTTGTGGGCAATAATTGTTCGTGAATACAAACAAATAGATTGCAAGCTTCCCATTAAAAAAAAAAACACATTTCTGGTCAGAGAGTAAAACACTAATTAAAACCTGAGCAAAAGTCTGTTCTTTAACAGCATTTTAAAGGGAATAAATCTTATCCTCAGCATTTGTCACCCTCCTTTCAGCATCTTTCTTCCTCACACATTCTACTCCATCCCCACCCTTTCCCCGTGTGCCAGCTGCAGTATAGGACTCAGTGCTTCTTGGCACAGTGCAAATACCTGCTGTGGTATTTTGGTACCAACGGAGCATCATCTGGTGCCCTTCTAAACCTCTGCCTTTTCCCCCAGACCTCCCGTATTTTAAAATGTGGCTGCTATACAATTTCATCAGAAAACATGGACACAAGTAATTGATCTGCACAAAGTCAAAACGTTTAACTTACATTGGTAAAACCCTATGGGCGTTAAGATGAGCCATGACTCATCATATGGAGCTTTGTTCAGTTTTACTTTGATCTACTCACTAAACAATTCATCCTCAACATAAGTAAGGCTACAGAGGTGGGTAGGAGCGGATTAGAGGAAAGTCAAATCAGAAATGAGAGAGGGGTAGAGTAGAGCATATTTAGACTGAAGATAAGCAGAATTTTTCTTCTACATGGATTTGTATTTAGTCACAATAATTATTTTCAAATTACATTAAAAAATAAATTTTTTTATATTTCCTGAAGGGGAACCTGAGAAATATTGCATTGTCCTTGATCGAAAGTAATGTTAACAGAAATGTCTGGACTATGTGTATGTGTTTATTTCTCTTTATTTTAATTAAGTGATAAGCTTACTTGTAATTACTGTTACTGTCTTTCCCCCATTTTGTAATAATTAACATTAATAATTAATGATTATATCTGTCTTTACTTAGCTGTCTTTGACATTATTTGAAAGTGAATCAACATCCCTGGAAAAAGTGAAGACAGATTCACGGGCTGATGTAGAAATAGACACAGCACTTCTAGCTGTCCCGAGATGATCACTGACTCCTTTTGTGGTAAGATTTCAGGCATGGAATTGGCTTTGGCCAATATAAATTTTGGCAACATATGTTTTAACTTTTCGTAATAAATCAAACTGCCTTACATTTATGGTGCCAAACTATTTTCTCAACTCACATATATCAGTAGTTACTAACAATTTTGTTCCATGCCCTGTGATCATGTTTGGAGATCCATAATATGAAAAATCAGTGTAACACATGAGTTTTTCATGAAGTTAATTTGATTTATTCTCAAAGAATGTCTTTTATTATAATGTTATTCCTTTTCTTCTTTTTAATGCTGAAATAAATTCTGTTTATGAAACAATGGTGACAGCAGATGATAATTGTTTTAGTGTGAGCTTAATGTTTTTAATTTTACATATTAAAAATATGGCACACCTATGTTTCTTAACTCATTTTCCACTAGAGAAGGACAGATTTTACTTGTATTGGAATTCAAAAGTCTGAGAACAACTTCTACATATTCTGTTCTCTGCTTCAACTATTGTTTTCTAGGAGTGTCTGATTCAAACTTGAGTTAGGGAAAAAAAGCATAGAATGTCAAAGATGCTTTTCAAGTTGTAAACTAACTTCTCAGTTGTAAACTACTGGATACTAATACTTTTCTTGAAATGGAAAGGTGTTTCTGAATTGAAAAGAGCAGTGTTTCTGAATAAATTTAGAAAGGATTTTCTTGATCTACACAAAAGAGTTTTAAGAGCCTCTCATTCTTTTAAGCTCTTCACTGTGACTTCAAAGTAATCATTTTCAGATTAATAAACCAAAGTCTGCCTTGGAGTTATAGTTTTTTCTTTATTAGGAAATCTGAGGTTATCTAGAACCCAGCTGGAGAACATGACTGAAGAAGGAAAAGCTGACAAAGTGAGGCAATGCTTAGTTATTTCAATATGTGCAATTAACCATTTATACACACTTCTGAAAGGCGGAGAGCTGGAATGGTAGTATCTGCAAGGAAAAAAATATGTAACTAAGTACCCCTCAGTTTATCTTTGGAGAAGGCAATGGCACCCCACTCCAGTACTCTTGCCTGGAGAATCCCAGGGACGGGGGAGCCTGGTGGGTTGCCGTTTATGGGGTCACACAGAGTCGGACATGACTGAGCGACTTAGCAGCAGCAGCAGTTTATCTTCAGTAAAATTTCACCATTGTATAAAATTTATTGTTATTTTTAATTCTCTGTTGCCTCTCCACCTTGCCCTACCCCCTTTTAGAATCTTTAGTTTGATGTTCTGATCATATTTTAAAGGATCTCACTGGGAAAAAAATCATTTTATCCTTTTTTTAAAATGTGGTTGTGAATATGGAGTTAAGCTCTCACCTCAAACAATACTTTTGGAAAATTTTGTAAAAAGCACTTATCAAGGCACTCTGAGGACTGAACTTTAGTATAAATGTCAATACCAACCTACTAATAAAAGTTTTCAAAACTACTTTTTGTATAACCGCAAACTCACTTTGTGATGTTTTATGAACCAGAGAGTTCAAATATTCCTGCATGAATTCCTGTGAAATTCATAAATATCTTTCTCGTCGCCTGTTTCCCTGTTCCCTATCCTCCCGCCCCCGCCGCCCTCTCTCGCCCCCCTCTGCTGGCAGCTTGAGTTTTTCTTTTCTTTAATTCTTCCCCTCGCCTCTGTAGCCTCTAGTTTAATTTCCTTTATTGACCATTTATGGAATGAATGAACTCCCCGGCCCGGTTCCAGGAGCCTGGCTGCTCTCTGCCCCATGCCGTGCGGCTTTCCTCCTGGGATTCGGGTCGCTGCACATTAGCCAGTGGGGGACGGGCCGAGGAAGCTGCTCCAGCGACCGCGGTCGGGGCAGGGTTGGCCCGGCGTCTGGAGGCGGGCGGGAGGCGATCCCCTCCGCCGGGGCTTGGAGGAGAGATGCCCCAGCTCAAGAACCTAGAAGGGGAGCTGCGATCCGCGTAGGAGGCAGCTTTTCCAGAGGGCGCGGCGGTCACCTGGGAGAAGCGCGGGGGCTCATCTTGCCCGACGGGAACCCAGAGGGCGCTGGGCCGATGCGCGGGGCACAGCCGGGGCGGCGCTGCGGGCCCTGGGATCACACAAGACCTGGGGACACCCTGGACGGAGGCGTGGCCCCGACACCCTGCGCGGTTCTGCAGCATCCAAGCGGAAAACCGCTGCGTATCTCAGTCTTCGCCACCCCAGCTTCTGTCGGCTGGAATTCAGCCTCCAAGTTGCAGGCACCGGAGAGCACCTGCCCCCGAGGGTGGTGGGGTATGCGCAGGAGCTTGAAAGGCACCGCGGACTGATCCAAGCAGCCCGGAGAGAACTGGTAGGTGCCTCAGAACTCCGCGGGGCGCCGGCCGCCGTCGGGGTTCAGACGCCAGTGTGTGCTGTGCTGGATTTCTCGATCCCCGCCGGAGGCCCTTGAGCTTATCTCACGCTCTAATTGCTCATCCGCCGGGTGTCCTAGGCCTTATCCCCAGCATTCTTTGGAGCAACTTCTGTGCAGAAGACTTTTCACTCAGTTTCGCAAGAGTTCTTCTCCCTCCCATAAAGGTTGGGGCGAACTGCAGGTGCTAGCCCTGCACACTGCAGACTGGTCTCCGCAGAGAGGTGCCCCCGGGAGAGCAATGGCAGAACCGGGATCTGGGCTGCCTTCTGGTCTTGCGGCCCCCACGTTCCTGCCCTGGCTAACAGGACTAGGGGCTGGAATGGTCTTCCTGAGCTTCTTGCAGAAACTCCTGTACCCTTACTTCTGGAGTGACCTCTGGTACTTGCTGAAGGTGATTCCCCGTGAACTTTGGACAAACAGGCACAGACAGCAAGGGGAGCTAGTCACTGTCCTGGATAAATTCCTGATCCAGGCCAAGAAGCAGCCCCAGAAACCTTTCATCATCTACGAGGGAGACATCTACACCTATGAGGATGTGGACAGGAGAAGTAATCAAGTTGCCCATGCCTTCCGGAACCATTCCCAGCTGAAAAGGGGCGATACTGTAGCTTTGCTGATGAGCAATGAACCAGATTTCATTCACGTGTGGTTTGGCCTGGCCAAGCTGGGCTGCGTGGTGGCCTTCCTCAACACCAACCTTCGATCGGTCTCCCTCCTGCATTGCGTCCGCAGTTGTGAGCCCAGGGCCCTCGTGGCGGGTGCAGGTAGAGTATGTGAAATGATCTGCTTGAGCAGAATGGCAGCCCTGCCTCCTAGCCCCCACCCCGACCCGCACCCCCCACCCCCATTTTTTTGTTAGAACCAGTTAGCAACTAGTATCCTGGGTATGTGATGAAGTGTGGATGTTAAGGGTACAAGTGGTTTAATTTCCCCTTCCCTCACTTCAATCACTGTTGTAGATGAATTCTTCAGGACAGCTTCTGAAGAGCTTTACTGAAATCTCATACTTTTCTGAAATATTGTTTTAGCAAAGGGATGGGATGAGTCTAAGGGGCATATTTTACTGTCTTGATACCTTAAGTGAGTACAAGAACACAGAGAGATAGAGCTTGCTAAGTTCTAAATTTTGTCAGATCTGACAAAATTATCTGATGTGAAGGAAGACGATTCTGTTTCATTGTTAAATACCTTCTGCCTCTAATAGTAGCACTATCAAGGTTGACTGCCTTTGCAGAAGAAACATGTTTAATTAGAAGTGCATGAATTCCTGTCTTCATGTCTGCTCTTATTCTGCATTGCCTGCAAGCTAGGATTTGCCTGGTAAAGTTGGACTCCCACCTCCCAGCCAGTGGCAAGCTCTTGGCAGACTCTCAGTCTCTTTCTCCCCCATCTCCTTACCCCACTGGTGCATCATTTTATTTTTCTTTCACTAAGTGCTGACCTTTTTCCCCTCCCCTTGGATTTAGGCTTTGGATATGTATACTGACAGTGAACTATAAAGAAAAGTTTTTGGTTGAGTGCCTGACTAATGAAGAACCTAGGATGATAAGTTGCATAACAGGGGAAGCGAAATATGAAAATTGATAACTTATTTGGTATAATCTAAGGGGTTTATGCAGGAGAAGGCAATGGCACCCCACTCCAGTACTCTTGCCTGGAGAATCCCATGGACGGGGGAGCCTGGTGGGCTGCCGTCTATGGGGTTGCACAGAGTTGGACACGACTGAAGTGACTTAGCAGCAGCAGCAGCAAGGGGTTTATGCATATGCTTCTTTCATGAGGGTAGGAAGATCATGGCAGACCTTAGTGAAAGTATTTAAGTATTTTAGGTTAATAGATACATTATGACACCTCATATGGACTTCTCAGATGACACTAGTGATAAAGAACCTGCCTGCAAGTGCAGGAGACATAAGAGATACGGTTTCGATCCCTGGATCAAGAAGATCCCCTGCAGGAGGGCATGGCAACTCACTGCAGTATTCTTGCCTAGAGAATCCCATGGACAGAAGAGCCTGGTGGGCTATAGTCATATAGAATCTTTAGATTCACAGAGAAATATGGGGGGGGGGGATCTACATTTATATACCAATGATTTATAAAGTATAATACTGTCTGTGTACCCTTTCTTATATAATTGTATATCATATGAAAATGAGTTAGCCAATATATAGTTCAAGAAAAAAAAAGGTTATTTATTCAAGGCTTTCACTTTTGCTTGTTTCATTTATCCTTCCAGCTCAATTTGTGACTAGATGAAGAAGCAAAATGTTTGTTCTTTTTAATTTACGATTATATTTTTAATGGAAAGGCATTTTATTTTAAATATAGCAATGTGTACATGTCAATCCCAGACTCCCAAATGTGTCTTATTACTCTTAAGGACTGATTTTATCTTAAATTACTGGAGTGGAGAAACCAGAAAGCCTCTCTTGTGGTTTCTTGTTTTGTTTTTTTTATAATTCAACAGTCATATCTTCCAAGATTGAAATTCAGCTCGTCACCTTGGAAAGAGGTTAGCTAGTATGATAACATTTCTTTGAACTGTAGCAATAAGTAAAGTAGTCACACAGAGGTTCCATAACATGGTGAGGCAATGTTTACCTCTTGTGCCATGGGCAGTAATAATATGAATAGAGCAGGGAAAACGATCACAGCAGTTCATCTTTGGATATATTCTGACATTTTAGTTGCTCATTCTAATTTAGATTGCAGTTTCTGGAGCAAATCTAAACCTTAAATTGTGCAAAGAAATTAGTAAAGCCATAAATTCTCTCTAGAAGAGCAAACTAGAAGGGCTGCAGTATCTCTGAAAAGATTTCTGTGGCCATGATGTTGAGGTCAACCTGAGAAGCATCCCATATCCTGTCTCCTGAGGGACTCTTCCTGAAGTGTGTAAGGCTGTTTAACTCTCAAAATAGAGTTTTCAGACTTTGGTGTTGACTGAGCTATTGCCCAGTTAGGACCAATTAATTCTGCAGTTCTACTTGTCCCAGCTTTAGCTTTGCTTGCCAACAACTAATTGCATTGTTTCCTTGTTTTTGTTTTTAACATTACCAGACAAGTTTTGTATATGAAAGCCACATTGGGATGCTGGAATTTTAAGCCAAACATGTTTAATTACTTTGCTCAGTAAGTAGGTACCTGGAGAATTCAACCTTAAATCCTAGTAACAGTTCTTTATAGCACACTTCCAAAATATATAAATAGCATATGTTTCTTTCAAAAATGGGACAGTTCCCTTTTAATTAACTACTAGTTTTGTTGTTTTGTTTTGTAAGACAGCATAGCTTCCTTCAAAGTCACTTTTCTGTATTTGAAGCTCTTACCCTGAAAACTGTATTCTTGGCATCTTGAGTCTAATCCATGAACAATATATACATATAGTTTTTAGAACTTTACATTTCAGAGTTCTTAAATTCTCATTGGATGTTTCTAATGGAAATGTACTATTAAATCCTTATATCTTACTATTAAATCCTTATATCTCCAGCAAGAGTGTATTGAAGTGGAAAGACCAGACAGTGGTTTAGATAAGCTGGACAGCCCCAGGCCTCACTTCTGATCTGCCACTTCTTAATTGTGTGGTTGAAAAACAATCCTCAGCTGCTTTGAGTGATACTTTGCTTTGCTGTGAACTGGTGATAATACCATCTCCTTCACAGTGTAATTCTGAGGACTAAATGGCAGAGTTTTGGTAAAGTGACTAGCTGAGTCACTAGTGCATACGAAGTAAATCCTTGGTGAATCGAAATAATTGCTATTATCATTGTAAAGTCATTGGAGGCTTTTACTAAGGGATTTCATTTGAATTTTGATGCTACATTCTAATTTGGTATTAGCTGCAAAAAAGACTAGTAAATCGTCTGTTTGGTCCAGGACCTTTAACACTTTGCTATGTTTTAGCAAAATTCATAAGTTATGTAAAACCAGTGTCAAACAAGTTTTATAGGCAGGCCAGATAATGTCCATGGTGGTCCATGGTGGTAGATGACATTACAATCATGACAGTTGCCTGATAGTTCTGTCTCCAGGATAAGAATAAACATTATTCTTGCTCTAGTTGTTGCTACCAAAGGTCAATGTTGCCATTTACTCAAGGCTGACTATGTAAAAGGTATACCCAGTACCTCTTGAAAGGCAAGCGCATAGCTATATTTTAGAAACTGAGAGGAGAAGAAGTGCTCCTAGGGTCTAGGTGCAGAACAGACCCAAAACCTGGTCTCTCATCTAAGGCTCTGCTGTGTTATACATTATGGCCCAGTGGTTTCTGGGGCTGTTAATCCCCTTTTGCTATAACCATGAAAAAAATTGCATTCCAGTTATATAAATATAGGAATATAAAAAGTTGCATTTAGGAGAGGCAGCACAGGAACAGGAACCTGGATTTTCTGATGGTGTGCACACCTCTGTCTTTGTCCTCGTTTCTGCTCCTGCGCGTTTCCTCATCTCCATCTTTCCCCTTTCTCGTCCCTTCCCTCCAGCTCTCCCTCTGCCCTGCTGCTTTCCCGTAGCTCTCTCTGTCGTCTTTCACCTGATCATCTACTTGGTTTCAATATTTTCCCCACCAATCCTCTTGCCTCAGGCACTGTGCGCCATGGCTCTCTCAGTGACTTAGTGGAATGGTAAAGATGTGTTTGCCAGATCACGTAGAGGTACTTGTGCAACTTGGAGGAATTGGCCAAGAGCTCAGATGTAAGCTCTTTGAGCTGAGGAAGTTTGTTCTCTTTGCTGCTAAATTTTTAGAACTTAGTGTAAAAGAGATGCTCAATAAGTATTTACTGCCAAGATGAATGGATAGGTGATCGAATGACCTAATGAAAAACTTTAAGGTACACAAGGGGCATTCAGTAACTCTTCACTTACTTGCCTGTTTTTGCCCAGGAATTGTCCCTGTGCTGTTCTTCTGGTGGCTGATTTTGGCAGTAGATATATCAATGAGTTACTGGTTATGTTATTTTATATCAGTGTGCTAAATGTTAGAATCATGACTCCCTGAAAGTCAAACCATTTTAAGCTTTGTAGTCTTTAGTTTCTAGACTTAGTATCCACAAAATTTCAGATTTACTTGCATTTTTGTATTTTCTGGGCTCAGCAGTAAAGAATCTGCCTGCAGTGTAGGAAATGCAGGAGACATGGGTTCAATCCCTGGGTTGCGAAGATTCCCTGGAGAACGGCATGGCAACCCACTCCAGTGTTCTTGCCAGGAAAATCTCATGGACAGAGGAGCCTGGTGGGCTATGGTCCATGGGGTTGCAAAGAGTCAGACACAGCTGAAGCGACTGAGCATGCATGCATGCGTGCATGTATTTTGTACTCTCTCCTTTCTCAGTGTATCACATATTAAATCGTTATAATTATAAGTAAATAACTGAAAAGTATACATTAATATTCCCCTGGACCTTTATACTTTAGATTCAATAGTACGTTGTGTCTCAACCTTCTGGGAAGGGTTTTGTTTCTTTTCACAAGAAGCACACTCTTATGTCGGTTCTCTAAACTTAAAATAATGCGTGTAGCATTGCCCTGTCCGTTTTCATGATCTGTTGCATTCACAATGTGCAGGGACAAATGTTCCAGTTAACAATCAAACCATTGTAATTCTCCAAATGACTTTCAACCGTAAAGATATCTGCTTTTCAAAGACCAAGAGGAATAGTTGGAGGAAAAAATAAAAACTCTTTAAGTTCTATAGAAAGTAAGACGTATTCAGATAGATGAGATGTGGCTCATGTGAACCTGTATTATTTTATCCATGTACTATGCTAGCCTCAACATATCTATTTTCATTTTCAAGGCATTTCTATACTTTTATGTAGAGTAGAATGAATGGCTGTTTTGCCTTTTTTTTTTTCTCCCATTTTAGACTCAGCTAGGTCAAGGATTACCTCCATTCCAAAAATATATATATATATATAACTAATTTTGATTGTTCATGATTTACTAGTTGGAAAAGGTAGTATTCTAAGCATGATACAATTTAATCTTCATACATTATAATGAAATTGACTAACATGAAATTGACTTAGAAGATTAAATTGTATCTCCTCTGATTCCTAGGAATCCACTCACTTCCTTTTTCTTGTAAAGGTCATCACTCTTAGTAAATACTATGATTTTTTAGACTCTACAGTTCCAACAAAGATTTTGATCCACAGTTTATCATATTGTAGCTTTCTTGGCACCTATTTTGCCAATTTATTACATATATTATTAAGAACATATAAAATTTGTCTTGTTAATTTACAGTTCCAGGTGACATATTTGAAGTTAAGGGAATGAAATGGGTCAGTTCAGGCTTCTACTTATACATTCAAAATGCCAGAAAGAATCACTTAAGCAAAATCTAGTGCTAAAAATTAAGAGAAAATACAAAGTACAAATCATTTGCTTGTCTTGCTTTTTCATTTATTTATGACTCATCCTTCCCCCAGCATTCCTTATGATTTTTTCACTTCTCCTTCTTACCAAAGCAATCTGTATACAGCAATATGCTGTGTGTGCTCAGTAGAAAAAGATTTTCCTCTGGAACCTGACATCTTATTTTATTTGGATTTGTTAAAAAAATTAAAATTAACTCAAAAAATTTCAATCACCAATTTGCCTCCCCAATCCTAACATATCAACTCCTTACCATTTTTCTGTGTTTCCTTAGTTTTCTTATGAATTTCCCAGTCCAATTTGATGTATTTATCTTGCTGCTTCGTTGTAATCAATCTGGATTATAGATTTTGAGGATGTAAATCATGAGTTTTTTTTCAAATGTTTTGTATTTATAGTAGAACTAAGTCAGGGCTGGCAGATGGCTTTTTGAAAGAACCAGACACTGCTTTACACTTCCAGAAATGTTTAATGCAGCACCCTGAATTTAACTTTAAAATAGAATATACCTAGTGATTATTTTTTAATTCTTGTTTAAAAATTATTTTAAAAATGTACTTAGATCGACAGGTCCATAATTATGTGGACTTTACCATTCTGACCAGGGTATATTTTACATTTAGTTGTATTTTTTATCATTGGCTTCATTTATGAGGTAATATGTAGACTTTAGAGTTAGTTAGACTTAGGTTAGACTAACAGTTCTATTCACCAACTTGTGACCTTGGTTGAGTTAGCTTCCCAGGGCTGCTGTGATAACATGACACAACCTGGGTAAGCTTAAAATAGAAAAATTCATTCCCTTTCAGACATGGGGGCTAAAAATACACAATCACAGTGTCTGCAGGTCCATGTCCCCTCTGAAGGGTCTAAGGAAAAAAATCTTCCTTATCCTCTTCATAACTTCTGGTGGTTGCTGGTGATCTCAGGCATTCCTCACATTAACTCCAAAAGGCCACTGTTTAATGTCCCTGTGGATGTTAACATAGATTTTAAGATAAATAATGTAGCACTCAGAAATCCCGTTTATCTCAAAAAGTATGATGTGTTGTAGGACCATGAAAATAAAGCTGCAGCACCCATGTAGAACAGGAAAGTGGTTAAAGATCCATCTTAAAGGAAGGGAGCATTACATTTTAAAAGAACTTAATATTGAGAACTGTTTGTCTGTCTACTCTGGGGGAAAAAAAAAAGATGCCTGACTTGCTTATACATCATCCAAGAATGATGATGCCCTGCTTGTTTTGTGTCCCATAGAGTGCCAGGTACCCTCACACTAAATATTTCCTCCTCAAAGATTTGCACCCACCTTCCAACTCCCTCCTTTTCTACCAGTATTGTCCTCCTGGAGAGATGACAGTTTCTCCTACTTTGAAGATCAGATTCAGAAGGTCTAGTTCAGTCTCCCAGAGTACCTACACAATCACTCTTTGGTTATCTGTACAGTAGCTGATTCCTGAGATGAGTATCCCTTTACCTTTCTCAAGCCTGGATTTCAACCCAGACCCTTGAGATTGTGAAGACCCCTAAGCTCTTCAGGCCTGAAGACACCCGCGTTTGCAGTTTTCTACTCTTTTATCTTCTTTTTTAGCTTGATGCTGGTTCTAAAGAAGCCTTGGATCCCACTGCTACTGTGCACTGTGAATCCTGCCACCTTTTCTGGAAAAGCATTCTTTTGCTTTAAAAGACCTTTTACCTTTAATAATTGTGATCCAGAGGAAAGAGCATCTCTAATCTCCTCCTCTAACTTTTCACTCTGAAATGGCCTCTAAGGCAGCCTCTTGTGAATCCATAATCTGGAATCTTGTGCTTCCGGAGCAGTCAGATGTTTCTCCTGGATTGTTGCATTACAGTGGAACTGAGGAGTGACAGACAGATGGCTTTTTAGAATAATGAGATACTGAGTTGTATTTCAGAAAGAATGTTCAGGGCAGTGTCCAGAATTTAAATTTAAGGCAAATTACAGAAACAGAGTTTTATTTAAAAATGGGAGGGGGGGGGCGGGAACATAGCCTGGATAATGGGATCTCCAAATTTCAGTTTGAATTGGGTTTTTTGCATTGATGAAATCAGGTAATAACTAGATTTTCCTTTAAATTTGTCATGTTGAAACAGAATCATAAAATGGCTAGGATGTTACTTATCCAATGTGAAAAGGAAGTTGGCATTGTATTTGCATTTCATCCCTGTTCCAACAGGCAAAAGAATGCACAAGGTGAGTGGTTTGAGATTTATGTCTTATTTACTTATTCCTAATCCTTTGGTTTTTAGAATTTCTAGAAACTATAGAAGACATCCTTCCAAGCCTCCCAGAAGGTATCAGCGTTTGGGCAATGAAAGACTCTGTTCCACAAGGCATAACTTCACTCAAAGAAAAACTGGACACAGCATCTGACTGTCGGGTGCCACGCAGCCTCCATGCCATCTCAAACACCAAGACTCCTTATCTTTATATTTTTACTTCTGGAACAACAGGTATGATCCATTTGCTCTTTAAACTTGAAAAGAACACAGTGTATTATATTTGAAAAGCAACCGGTTTGGACAAATCTTTGCCATGTGTAGCTGTAACTGAGCAAAGGACTTGAGTACCCAAGGTACAGAAGGCCAAACTCTGATAGCAGGAGATTGCAGAAAAATAAGGATTTATTGCAGCCCACCAAGCCTCAGAGCCACTTCAACTTGACCTTTGAGTTGGGGGTTTCTTAAAGGAGAAGAATAAAGAAGCTGGGGTTAGTCATCATCTTGTAACAGTTCTGTTGACAGTTTTGGGAGTCAGGATGTCTCTGGTTTACAACTCTGGCCAGGTGGTCCATGGCTTGAGGGTCTGTGAGCTCATCTTGCCCTGGAGAAACAATGTGTTAACAATATCTATGATAACCACTTTAGTGCTTTAACTATGTCATCAGCCACAGCAATTTTAGTCATCTGACTCTGGTTGATTACTGTTCAGTTCCCTGGGGATTGAGGTCAGAGGGGACAAGAAAGGGAACAAAGCTTTGGATAGAGAGTTGGTAAAAGAATTTGGTTTTAGTGGGGCTCAGTTTCATAGCTACAAAAAATCTGAGAAAGCATGTATCCAAGAAGACCTGGGTTTCTTTAGATCTTTGAACTCTCAAACTTGGATGGAAAATGTAATTGCTTTACCTTTAGCTTGGCAAGTCACCATGTTCACTTGGCCATTGTTGCAAGTGGAAAGATTTTGAAGTTTGGTAGTACAAATGGCACTGGAATATCTGAAAACTTGATCCAGCCCAGTTACTCAGAGTGTGAAATTTGGACTGCTTCTTTGGCAGGATCTTTGCTAGCTTCCCTTAGATGCCTGATATATAAATGAAAAGATGTTTAAATTTTGTAATCACCCTTCTGAATGAAAAAAGCCATTAGTCTACTTTAAAACAGGTTTCTATATTCTTGTATAAAATGTTAGTTCCTAAACACAATCCAAGTATAGAGTGCCATTTAAATACCTGTAGTAAGCTCTCCTGGTTTTCCCTGGGTTGACTGGAACATGTGAGAAACAGGAAATCTTGAGGTCTTTGTATGTTTGGGGGAGGTTACAAATCAGAATCAAGAAACTAACTTTCCTTTTATCAGGTAAACAACACACACACACAGAGAGTAATGAAACTACCTGGGAATTCAAAAGAAATGTTAAACTTAATTGATTCTGAGAAAAATTCAATGGTATTTATGGTAGTTTGAATAACCTTTTGTAATTGATTTGAAGATGACCAGGAGTTTGAATTGAGGTGTGTTAAAAGCAGGGTACAGTCCATGGGGTTGCAGAGTCGGGCATGACTGAGTGACTTTCACTTCACTTCAAAAGTATTGGTACTTATTTCTTATGCACAGGTAGTATTGTAAGCAAAACTACTATTGCCTAAGTAAAGTTTTTTTACTTTGTTCTTTCCTTTTTCCTCTTTGGAGGCTAACAATAATCTCTTTTATACTGGAGATGTGTTGTGCTTTTTGTTGCTGTCACTTTGTTTAAAACAACTCTGATAAATGAACTGGGAAATGCTAATGTGTATCAGGTTGTCAGCACAAAGATGACCTGACTTGACTTTGAAAGAAACAATAAAATTTTGGAAATTATATCTTTGAAAACTTCCAACAGAAGTTACTTGACAATTTGTCTTTACGCTGTTTTCTTATAAAAAGTGACTCTGGTCTTCAAAACAGTCTTTACCACTCTCCTCTCCCCGTAACCCTCCTCACCCCAAAGAGAATAGTGTGGAGCAGACTATTAACAGCTCCTGTTCTTGAAGATTAAAACCAGTGTTTGATACATTTGCACAACAGGCTGAAAGCAAAAGCACTATTAATTTTTTACTTGATATTTATTCATATTAAAGTAATACGGTACAGAGATGAAAATGCTAATAGTTTTAGAAATATTAGAGAAAAGTACCCTGCTTACCTATTCCCAAACCAATTGCATTTGGTATTTTTTTTTTTTTTTTGGTCATTCAGTCACTAAAGTCCAACTCTGCAACCCCATGGACTGCAGCGTGCCAGGCTTCCGTGTCCTTTACCATCTTCCGCAGTTTGCTCAAACTCAAGTCCATTGAGTCAGTGATGCCATCCAACCATCTCATCCTCTGTCATCCCTTCTCATCCTGCCTTCAATCTTTCCCAGCATCAGAGTCTTTTCCAGTGAGTCGGTTCTTTGCATCAGGTGACCAAAGTATTGGAGCTTCAGCTTCAGCATCAGTCCTTGCAGTCAATATTTGGGGTTGAGTTCCTTTAGGATTGACTGGTATGATCTCCTTGTTGTCCGAGGGACTCTCAATAGTCTTCACCAGCACAGATCTTTCTGTAATCATCTCCATATATCTAAATAGCTTGAGAATTTTATTGGGTACTTAATAGGTGCCCCCCCCCAAAATAGGTGCTGCTTGTCCACAATGGAAGATGAAAATTTTATCTTCTTTCTTTACCACTCTCTCCCTCCAACTCAGACTTTTTCCTCTGGTACAGATACTGTCTCTCCCTGACATCACTCTATATATTGTTTCATCATAAATATTGGTTTGATAGTTATCAGTATCATAACACTTTCTAGCTGCCCTCCATAGTATAATAAAATATATTTATTTCCTTTCATGTAAAACCCTTCCCAATCTGGAATCGATCGTTTGTTTTTTCATTTGCTTGCTTGGCTTTCTCTACATCTATGACCAGTCTGTACCCATCCTTCTATCAAAAAGTAACTCACCTTTAGACATTGAAAAGCTTGTCTGTATTTTGTCAAGCCTATGTTCTTGTTGTTGCTATATTTTCTTTTGATTGGGGTATTGTTGCTTTAGTTCCTCTTTAGTTCTTTACTGTAGAGGAACGAAAGAGTCTATTGATGAGGGTGAAGGAGGAGAGTGAAAGCCGGATTAAAACTAAATATTAAAAAACTAAGATCTTGGCATCCAGTCCCTTTACTTCATGGCAAATGGAAGGGGGAAAGGTGGAGGTAGGGACAGATTTCCTCTTCTTGGGCTTTAAAATCACTGAGGATGGTGACTGCAGCCATGAAATTAAAAGAAACTTGCTCCTTGGCAGGAAAGCTGTGACAAAGCTAGACAATGTGTTGAAACAGACATTACTCTGCTGACAAAGGTTCATATAGTCAAGGCTGTGGTCTTCCCATTGGTCACATACGGTTGTGAGAGCTGGACCATAAAGGAGGCAGAATGCCAGAGAATTGATGCCTTAGAACTGTGGTGCTGGAGAAGACTCCTGAGAGTCCCCTGGACAGCAAGGAGATCAAACCAGTCAATCTTAAGGGAAATCAACCCTGAATATTTGTAGGAAGGGTGGATGCTGAAGCTGAAGCTCCAGTATTTTGGTCTTTTGATGCAAACAGCCAACTCATTGGAAAAATCCCTGATGCTGGGAAAGATTGAGGGCAGAAGGAAAAGGATCAGAGGATAAGATGACTGGATGGCATCACCCATGCAGTGTACATGAACTTGGGCAAACTTTGGGAGATGGTGAAGGACAGGGAGGCCTGGCATGCTCCAGTCCATGGGGCTGCAAAGAGTCCAACACAAGGAGCAACTGAGCAACAATAACTACATAGTTGCTTTACATTGTTGTGTTCGTTTCTGTTAAACAGTGAAGTGAATCAGCTGGATGTATACATATATCCCCTCCTGTTTGGATTTCCTCCCCATTTAGGTCACCATAGAGCATTGAGTAGAGTTCCCTGGGCTATACAGCAGGTTCTCATGAGTTTTCTGCTTCATACATATTAGCGTATATATGTCAGTTCTTGATCACATCTTTCCCAAAGCTTTCCTCCCTATGATTTCAATCTTGACATGTCCTGGGGTTCGTTTCTCACCATCACCCTGAGAATTCCCTTCAGACCTTCTTTCCAATCCCCTGATTCTTAGATTCTAAATTTATTTCCTTTGTTTACTTTTCATTTTATCACTGCACTTTTTTTGGCAGCTGCTTGTTAGTAGGTAAGTTGAAGTTCTCACATACCTGAATGTCTTTTTGTTTCTACCCTTACCCTTGTATAGAATTCTAGGTAAGAAATGATACTGGTGCAGGGGTTTGAAGGCATTGCTTTTTTACCTTCTATCTTCCAGTATATGTATTGAGAAGCCTTTTTTTTTCTGCTTTCATGTCCTTTACGTCAACCTGGTGGTGTTTTTCTTTCTTTTGGTGGGGGAAGGTGGGGGCAAGGGGGAGGAACTTTTAGAATTTCATGAGCCTTCAGTAGTCTATGATTTCAGGATTATTTGTACTGGGACTAGTCTTACTTATCCATTTTGCTGATAAATCTGTCAGCCTTTTAAATCTAGAAACTCATGTCTTGCAAGTCTAGGTACTTGAAATTTTTTTTAAAGATGTCTGCATATTCTCTTTATTTCTATTTTTTTCTGACCATTCTCTCCTTCTATTATTTTGTTTGTTTGTTCATTCTTTTATCTTTGGGTCTCTAACATTTTAAAGCTTGGCCTCCTTGAACTGTTATTAATTTTCTAATCTTTTCTATCCTATTTTCCTTCTCTTACCTTTTGGTTTACTTTTTGAGAGATTTATATTTTCACCCTATGTTCTCTGAATATTTCTCATTTTGTAGCATGTTATTTTTGTATTATTGATACTTCATTGTCTCATACCTCTCGGAATATTAATATTGTTAAAAAAATTTCTCCTCTCTACCTTGTCTCTATTTTCTCTAATGCCCTTTTACCTTTTATTTTACAGTAGCCTCTGTTCTTTACTCTAGAGGATTTCCTCAAATATCTGTTGACCTTTGGCTGCTCATGTTTAAAGTGTAGCTACCAAAACAAACAAAATCCTAACTAAAAGCTCTGTGTGACCGAGCAGGATTGTGAGCTGGTTAGTTTCAGTGTCCAGGACATTTTGTTGGCAGATTCATGACTACCAGTTTTACTTGTAGGTGCTTCAGATTCCTCAGACCAGAATCTTAAAGGGAAAACTAGTAACCTGCAAAGAGGGAGCTGGAGGAGGATGCCTACTTTCTCTTATTCCCACAATATGTTCAGTCTCTCTTCTTCCTGGTGTTTCCAGAGGCTCATCTTTTTCCAGAGAATACATATCAGATCTTTACCATTGTGGGGGAAGCATCTGGTGCTGTAATTTCATTTTATTTTTTACATTTTAAAATGTCAAAAGCATTTATTGGCATTCTTTCAAATTTGGATTGTGGATGATACTATACAAATATCATCTCTCTTTAGCTTAAAGTTCTAAGCAACTTGAGGTCTTATAGAGAGCAAAGCAACATACAGAATTGGGCATACAGTAGATGTCATGCTTTATAAATACAAAACTGTCAGAAAATGTAGCAAAATCACATTTCCTACAGACTAGGGTCCTTGGACTCTTTAATCAATAGAAAATGGAAAGGGATCAGACGAGGAATTCGAGCAAAGCTTGACTGGGACTCATGCCACAGCACAGAGAAGTGAAAACAAGTGACAAGCGCTCCTGCTGGCTCCCTGACTAGGGAGGGCAGGCTGGTTCCTAAAATGGGGTGAGGGTAGGGGTGGATTGGTGGGTGGGGCTGGAGGGGTGGCTTAAGTGGTCTGCCCACCCTCTTGGAGGTGCTGTTTACAGGTGTCATGTACAGTAACCTCCTTTTGCTCCTGGCACCTCAGAAATGGCAGTTGATTTGTGCCCCTTTTGAATGTTTTTCATAATTGCCTCAACTGTACATGCATGCAGTTACATTTAGTCCCTTGTAGATTCTTCTATTCTGTCACTTGAGGTGCAGGCGGCCCACGTAAAGGGTCACAGGCCCCAGATCCCAGCCTGTCTCACACTGAACCTCATTAAAGATTGAATTGATGTTTTTTATTAAAAGCATCTCTCTCTCTCTCTCTCTAAGCTGATGTTTTGCAGCTAGAAACCCAGAGCTGGATTAAGTGATAGTAGTTGTAATGATCATGAGAATTTATATTAGTGTTGCCTATTAGCATAAAAATCAAACAGATTTTCTCAAACAAAAAATCTTATAATGTTGATAATGAAGTAAGTGTTATACAAGTTAGGGAGTGATGTAAAGAAGTGAGACTTAGAAAAGTTAAAAATGATGGGAGCAGAGTCCGCTCACAGGCCCTTTCAAGCAGGTTGTATGGGAGCCCTTTGGATGACATCAAACCTTTCCTAATCATTTTACTAATGTGAAGCTCACCAAAATATATCCATCAACCTAGGGACAAACTTAGAATGTCTCTGAGTAAGGAAAGGACTGAGGTCAATTTTTATACCATTCATGTGTCTTTGACCTGGGAGATTCTGTGAGATCTTGATGAACAAGAGAGGCTTCCCTTATTTATGACAGGTGGAATTGCTTCTTAAACAGAACTCTCATTTAGCTCCCTCTTTATAGTTCCATATTGATACTCCACTCTGGGAGGTACCTAGTCTCCAAGTTTCTGAGCCTTGCTGGGATTTTGTGGGAGCAAATCAACTTTCTCCAAGGCTGTGTCAGTTGTCCACCTGCCTTTCTAAAGTCTTGTTGTGGTCACCTCCAATTCCATTCTTTTTGGCCTTGAGGGTCTATGTATGTATTCAGTCTGCCCGTATCCACTTCTGAGGTGGCTCGTTGAGTTTAGCTAGGTGCCACAAGATATCCAGGAAAGGCTTTTTAACCCTGGAAACAGCAGCCTTGTGGTCAGTCACTCTTGCAAGCAGTGGAAGGAGAAAAAAATGGAACTGCCTTCCAGGCTGCACTGGGACCGGTTGCAATCACCGTTAAGTTTATTTCCTTTTGTCTTGCCTGCTTAATATTAGGGATTCTTTCCCTTTTCCAAAATTATCCCCAAATTCCCGAGATTTTTTCCATCCCTACCCATAAATTGGTTTTCTCTTAATAGCATCTCTTCTTCCTTCTTCCTGCTAATCTCCAATTCACTGGACAGAACCTCACTCCCACCTTTATGCCTGGACCTCATCACAGTGGTCTCTCTACATCTGTGGATGTGTGGAGAGTTTTAATGCCAGGGATCCACAGAAGGTTAGAAAAGCAGAGGATTTCAGAGACCACCTAAGGTAGCATTTTCCCAAGCTTGTGCCACCTATATCCCTTCATGTCTACAAAGAAAAAAAATTAAACTTGAAGAGGTGCTTTATGACCACAGGACTTTGAGAAACACCACTGAAAAAAACAGTAACATTTTTGTACAGTTGGGCCCCTCAGAGGCTTTAGTAAGGTAATGAACCAACTCTTCCAAGAGAGACTCTAAGTTGTAGTTTTAACAAGCTTATTTATTCTGTTGGTTCATCTTTCTTTCTTTAAAACTTTTTTTTTTCTTTCTTCAAAACTTTAAGTTGCATGAACCTTTGATCACTTTCATTGTTGGATAAGCTCCTATCTGTTGTCTCCTTTATCAAAAAGTCTGAGTACCTTAAATAATTTATAATAACTTTTATAACAAGTTAATGAGATCATTATTCACTTAAAACTAACCAAATCAGGAACCAAAACATGAGTAATTTGTTTGTCACTAAAGTGCTTTATCGGAGTGACAGAAGCACACAGGTGAAAAATAACTAGATAAAGCATCCTTCATTTTTTGACACACCTCCAACTGAAAAATTATTTTTAAAGCTGGGTTGCCATGAGATCAGGAACAATATGGAAAGTAGGGAATATGATAACTGAAGAACAGCAGGTAGGAACTTTGCAGAGGCAGAAAATGCATAAATATTTGATTCTCCAGATGAAGATGAGAAAAGCAATTACAGTATCAAGAATCAAGGATGCTAGTCTCACTGAAAATCTTTATAATGGCTTGACAAGAAATTTTGGAGGGATTCTCTATCCATGTGGAGGACAATAAACTCTTTCAGGTTGTGAGATGCCTAGCTATCAGAAAGAGCCACAGAAATTTCTTTTGAGAAAACTTAAATGAATTTTAGTTAGGACTGTAGGCAAGACCATGCCAATTTTGTGTATAAGATCAAGTCTCTTCCAGTTGATGAAACTGAAGCCCAAAGCCTATCAGAAAATGTTGAAGGAGGTGCAGCAACTATGCAGACACGAAGCTCACTCTGGAAGAGTGTCTGGAAGTCACTGTAGACTGGGGTTTGCAGTCACATGTGCTGCTCTCACTAAAAATCCCATGACAGCTTTAGTTTTATTCAGTAAATAGGTCGAACCAGAGAAAAAACTGTGTATTGGGGGCATTTTTATAGCAAATATGGCTCTTTGAAGCTTCCTAGATTTCAAACTCTTATATAATTTTATAGTTTTAATCCTCTGGGTAGATCCAAGATTCTAGAGATTAATTTAAGTCACAGCCGGCATTTGCATGGCCCTTTTTACCAAGCATATAGACTATTTTGATGTATTTTTGCCTCAGTTGCTGTTGTAGTTGATACCAACAGAGTATCTTTTCTGTTACATTTTTTTTTCTTCCTTTTATTCCAGGTCTACCAAAAGCAGCTGTGATTTGTCATCTGATGGCTACAAAGTATTCTTCTGGATTATGGGCTTTTGGTTGTACTTCTGATGACATCATTTATATAACTCTTCCTCTGTATCATAGTGCAGCATCTCTTCTGGGAATTGGTGGATGTATTGAATTAGGTATGCTTTTATTGTCTGAATAAGTTTTCACAATGTCTAATAATTAGAACTTGTCTTCATTAAAGTTTGAAATGCTATTTGTAGAATTCAGAGTAATTGTGTGCATGTTATACAATTATAAAATGTTTACTAAAAGGACACAGCTTCATCACCCACTTCAGTGTATGCCTGAAGTGGAAGGAGCAGTGCCCTGGGAATTTGGCCTTGTGGTTGGAACTGGCTATTGACAGGACTTCCTTCTCCATGTGATCACTCACTGTTTAGTGGCCAAGCCCTGCCTCCTTAAGTGGAGGAAGGAGCTTTCCCAATCAGAAGCCTAGTATCTCTTAATCTCTTAAGTCTTAGTTTTGGAAGTCACATGGATCATTTTATCTGCATTTTGCTGGTCAAAACAAGTCACAAGCCAGCTCAGAATCAAGATTTGACGAGTGGGGAAATAGACCCAACTTCTTGAAAGACAGGGTGTCAAATCCACATTGTAAAGGTAAGTGTAGAGGAGGAGTTATTGAGGCTATCTTTGCAAACATTGTACTCCAGATACCCAAGAAGTCATTTGGTGGAACTGACAACTCAGTAGATTCCATTGATAATCATGTTGAGATTATGTGTCTGTTACTAGCTCACTCAGAAATAATATTTAGAGATCACTTACCATGATTTATATGTATATATATATCTAAAATACTATAAAGTAATGTTATAGAATGGTATGTTTAGAATGTGACAAATGTCTACAGTAAATAAAGATGAAGGTCGAGACATTAGCATTTTCCTTGGAACATATTCCTATGACTTAAAATTGTTATTAAAATTAGGTTGTTAAAATTAGGTTCTGCAGTCATCAATGAACCTTTTTGTTGGTGCTTTCTTACAAATTCTGCCTTGCTAACTCAACCTCAAAATATATTGAGGCTGCTTTAAAATTTTTTAAAATAAATATTATGTATGTATTCAAGGTCAAAAGTAAGTGAATATTCTTGGTCTCTGTGAAGAAGGATGACCTTTATCTATATTCATTCTCTACTACTTATAACTGTCCTATTTATTTTGAGTGCTTCTTTCATCCCATGTATTATAAGAAGCGTACCTACAGTCAAAATATAGAATTACAGCATGAATATTTTTAAAAGACTTTTTTGACTGTAAGATTAATGTTTTCAAATGAGCTTGATATAAATGGCCACTGATAGATTATAAAAGCCTTGAAAGTGAGCAAAACTCTTCTGGACAGAGCAATATCATTTGTGTTTTATGTTAATTCTGCCCTTGAATTTTTTCCCTTGTGCCTTTTTATGCTTTCCTCATAGGTGCCACTTGTGTGTTAAGGAAGAAATTCTCAGCAAGCCAGTTTTGGAATGACTGCCGGAAGTATAATGTGACTGTGTTCCAGTACATTGGAGAACTTTGTCGCTACCTTTGCAAACAACCTAAGGTAAGAGTAATCTTTGCTGGAGAGAAAAAGTAATTTCAGAAAGAAAATGTATTGAGAGATAATAATTTTTGTTTGCTTATACTCCATTTTTTTCCAGAACATAGTTTAACTGACTTACAAGGATATATGCAAAACCCCAAAATAAAATAAATATGAAACAATCAAAGAAAATAAAAGAAGAGCTATTTACGAATGTACTGTGCTTTTTATTGAGGCAAGGGAAGAGAGACTCGCAATTCGGTCCACTTCATGCTTATACTGATTAAAATTTCCGTAAACAACAAAAAAAAATTTCTGTAAACATAGCATGCATCTGATTATGAAATAATTTCTGTTTACAGAGAGCAGTTATTCCAAGGGTTGAATTAGATCATCTTTTAAAATGTTGGTCTTTTAGAAAAACACAAAAACTAATGACACTGATTATACTTGTTTTTTTATTTTTTTTTTCTTTTGAACAAGTGATTACATTAGAATATTTCTTTGGTTTTGCTGTAAACTTAAAAAGAAGTGTTGCTTTGCACTTTGCACTTATCTTCCCACTAAGGTGGTCATTTTCATGACCTTTTGATAAATCACCCCTTCTGAAAGCAGACAGGTAGGGACAGTTGCATAAGCCTGAAGGCTGTCTTTATGTTAGTTGGTTTGCTTTTTTGCCCTCAGGAGTTATCGTCCTTTTCCTGGTCTCGTTTGTGTTTCAAGATGCTTATTTTACAACTATCTGATGATCTAAACATACTTGAGGCTACAAAGAAGGGACTGTCTGTAATCAAATCTACACCAGCCCCCTGAAGGGTGCTGATAGAGGATGCCTCCCTATGCAAGGTGGAGCAACAGAGCCTGCCTGATGACCTGCCCTTGACCTTTGAGAGAAACACATTTTCTAAGACATCTCTCACTCGTTACCTTTCCCCAGCTTCACCCTGGCTTAAGGCTTGGATGGTAGACTGGAATGCCTTCTCTGGCAGCTAAAATATGGACATGTAATCCTTCCTTACCCACAGCACAGCTGAGGCTAGACTGGAGGCATTTAAATAAGACCGTATTAAAGATACAGAATTACACAGGAGAGATAATACAGAGAAGAATCTAGAACTGGAGAATCTTGTTTACAAAATGCTTGTCAATTTAAGCTTGGAGTTTACCATCGTGAGACCTCCCATCTGACTCCTGACTTGCCTCCTTGTAGGAGAGGCCATCCTACCCTTTTGTTTGGTCAAGAGTGCTTCAAATCCCTAGGGATTCCCCACATTCATAGCTTAGACAAGGAGTCTCATAAACATGTTTCAGCTTTTTGACTTTTATTCTTCTCTAGGAGAGTTTGCCAAAATCAGAATTGTGGTCTTACCTGAAGATTCCCAGTAGAATAATTTTAGTGCTACAGACTGATTTATTTCTTCTTGCAGATTTTATTGTATTTTTTGATGATGTGATAACTGAACTATTTGAGGAATTAATGCCATCCAGTAAAATGAAAGGCTTTTTCAGTGCAGGGCATCATAAGCACTACCTAACAAACTTCTTCATAGCCTTTCTAGACCTTGGCCCAAGCCTTTCCCATTTCCTCTCATCCTTTATTAGCAACATGAACTTTTGCAAGATCATTTGCTCTGTAAGTCTTTATTAAATGGTTGGATACGTTCATCAGTTTTTTTCTATAAGTTTTGCCATCTTAAATGATGCTATATTTAGTATCTTCATGGAATATAGTCAATGTAGGGCCTCAGAAGTGAAGGTAGTCAAAGAGCATGGACATTTTGGTTATTTTTATGGCATGTTTCCAGATTGCTGTTCAGAGTGGTAGATGTGATTTAGAATCTCATTGACAATTTGGAGTATGCCCACTGCACAGTCTCTTATTGATACTGAGTGGTATTAAAAATAATGGTCTTCCAGTGTCCTTCACGGAAAACTAGATGCTAGTTGTCTTTGTCATGTTGTTGTTAGTAACGCTTACATTTTATTTACGTGGATAGCGCTTAAAATACGTTATGCTTTGTAAGTTTCTTCAAAAGTCCCTGTAGGATAGAGAACAGGGAGAAAAGACCAGTCTCCCTAGCTCACTCTTTCAGATATCATGGCTGAAACCCAACTTGCTTGGACTTCGTAGTAATATTGTTTGAACAAAGAATGTTGTTTCTTTAAAAAAAAATGAGGAAAAGAGTTCTAATTTTATTTCTACTTTTATAAACTAGAAGCTAACATATTTTTAATTTCTTTGTTAAGATTACTGGCAAGATGGGGTAGTTTTTTTTAACTGTATTTCCCTTTTAAAATACCTCTTTTACTTATTTATCTCTTTGGCACATGTTTTATCTTATTCACTTGAGCTCCCGTTTCATACAATAAAGGAATTAACAGTTTGTTGTATTTGCTATAAGCCTTTTTTCAAGGTATTTTCCTTTGATGTTTTTAAGTGAGGTGAAATATTCTTTTCTCTTCCCTAAACTTGTACTGCACTGATTTGGGGAAAATACTGTAGCTGCAGAAAATTTGAGAGAACTGAATTGAAAGCAGAACTCCTGTTTGCTTTTAGTTAATTAAGTATTTTAATTCTTTAGTTCTTAATTCTTTAATTCTTTAGTTCTTTGAGGAAAGACTCGTGTTTGTGAAATAATCTCTAAGCACTTACCTAAAGACAAGTTGATGAGGAGAGAGGGAAATAAACATATTTGCCGAAAGGAAAATAGAATGATCTTTTTTTGAACAGAGATACATTGTATTACCTAATCTTCTTTGTTGATTTCTCACAGAAAGAGTATAAACAGTTCTTGGCATTAAAGATTGGGAACAGAAGAAAGTCATTTTGTTATGACATCTTATCCCTTCAAGGGGATCTTGTTCTCTGGCTGTCCAATGTTCATTCCTTTCAATGAACTTCCCCTGAAAGGAAGTGGCAGTGAGTGTGTGCAGCCAGCGTAGCAGTGGGTTCAAGTAGGGCCATAGAGTTAGTAAGTGGCACAGTCCACACACCCTCAGAGAAAGTAAATTGCATGTCTCCTGAGACGTGGTTTTAAGCCCCACAGATATTTAATAGGCATATTTAAAAGAAAGCAAAGCCACGTATTCTCTATATCTAGAGTTGTTGTCAATCGCAGGGTAAGTAATATATTCTGGACATTTACCTGAAGGCAGAAGCCACAGTCTGAGTTGAGTGTTTGTATGTGGTTGTATAGAAACCTCCTAGAGTTGGCTATCCCTAGCTGGAAGCGCTTATCCACCCCCTGACTCAAACCCATCATTTTTATTTTTGAAAACTTCAGTTACAAAATTTCCTTTGGCATAAACATTTGGATGTGCCTCAGACTGCTGGCAGCAGCACTGTCCTTAAAGAAAATCTAAAAAAATAGCTGAGGTACTCGCTCCTCTTGGTCATGGAGTGTTAGGGGAATTATCCTCTTCCTCTGAGACTAGAAAAGCAGCTCTTTCCCCATCTTCCAATCTTACATATGTTCTACATTACTGAAGGCCATCATACATTTTATCATTAGATCTAGCTCTATATTTGCTTAATATTAGGGCTTCTCAGGTGGCACAGTATAAAGAATCTGCCTGCCAATACAAGAGACACCAGAGACACTCAGGTTCAGTCCCTGGGTCAGGAAGATCCCTTGGAGGAGGAAATGGCAACCCACTCCAGTATTACAAAAGTGATCACAGATAATGATTAATATTATGAAGAAACGAAACCTTTTGAGGTGATGGAGACCAATGAGTGGTAGGAGTGAGGCATTGCTGATTAGATTGAGCACTCAGGGAAGGCTTCACTGACATGGTAACCTGTGAGCTGAGGAATCATCATGATGGTGTGGGTGGGATACCACCATGGCAAAGCTAGGGGACTGTAGTCATGATGGAATAAACTGAAAACAACACAGCCCACAGAGGACACACTACTGAGTGTTTAATGGGATGGAAACTGTGGCTGGGCCATCCATGGACCAGATCTTATGAGGCTCAGTAGACCCTGGAGGTCAAATTTGGATTTTGTACCCTTCAGAGTATTTGCAAAAAGATGGTAAACTGGAAAATATACCAATTCAGGAATCCATTTTGAAGGAAAGATAACAAGATAATAAGATTCCTCTTAGTTCAGGAATAGGGAGTGAAGAGTAAAGAAATGGATAGAATCAAGGAAGAATCTGTCCCAGGATTGCAGTTCAAACTAGGCAAATTGTGAACTATTTGTTGAGATAAGGAAAACTGAGATTCGAGAAGTGAAAATTAAATGTCTTTTGGACACGTTAAGTTTGGCATGTTAGACATCCAGTTTAAGTAGTAAAATAGGCAATTGAATTCAGGAGTCTGGAGCCCAAAATGTACAGGGAATGGGGCCTAATTAACAAAGCCCTATGTTATGATCATATGTAAGATGCCTCTTTTTCAAGTTAACATTATAGTTTATCATTTACAGTATATAGTTTGTCTATTGCTCTCAATGTGAAACACCTACATTTTGACATTCTCAAAGCATAGCTTATATTCTTTAGTATATGTACATTTGTATATATGTTTTCTATTAATTATGTCCTGTTTCCTTTATATTATTTTTTTTTAATTTAAGAAATTTATTGGGAACTAGGAAATATACTATGATTCTGAATATTATAGTGAATATTAATGTCAAATATTAAACTTGACAATATTAGAACTTTGACAAAATAGTTTATGCTCAACTGTCATCATGAAGAGAGACATTTTTAAACACCTGAATATTTGATAAATATTTATTGACTTTTTCATTAAATATTAAATAGTCTTCATTCAATTCCATATGGATTATACTAAACTTTCATTAGTAATGTTTAGACAGTCCTACAGTGGACCCTTAGGTGTTTGCTGTGTTTTTTTGAAGGTAACAAAATGAAAATTTTGACATTGATGATGTGAGATTTTTTAAGACTTCGTTATGAAAGGGAACCTGCTTTACTTTCTCCAAAGAGAATCCATCATTTCTTTCAAGATTTTTGAGGTTTCCTTCCATGGACAGAGAAGCCTGGATGCTACAGTTCATAGTGTCACAAAGAGTAGAACACTTTGACTTTGTCATATTTAGATAAGATGTAAGGATAAAGACAATTCAATAGTACTAGAGAATAAAATTCCAATTCTTGTTGTTTAGTCCCTAAGTCCTTTCCAACTCTTTTGCCACGCTATGGACTGTAGCACATCAGGCTTCTCTGCCCAAAGTGTTCTCCAGGCAAGAATATATAGGTGGGTTGTCATTTTCTTCTCCACGGGATCTTCCCAACCCAGGGTTCGAACCCCCCTCTCAGGCATAGTGGGTAGATTCTTTATCACTCAGTAACTAAATGATGCTGACTTAACCTAAATCTCTTCAACTTGTATGTTTGTTTTACCAGTTATGTTTTTAATCAGTCTGAAGACAGTTACAGGCTTTCATTGGCATTACCTTGTCCCTGATTCAGGGCATTACCATTTATTCTTTTCTAATTGAAAAATGAATATTTTAAAAGCATTTGTTCTTTTATCATGTTTTCATTTTCTTAGTCTCTGTATAACTTCAAGTGTTTTACCATTAGGTTTTCCCCATTTCACCTCTTGTGAAAGATATAGTTTCTCAAAGCATTAAGCTTTGGAAACTTTTATTATCACATGTAGTAACTTTAGTTGTTTTAGTTGTTATCAAGATGTTCTGATTTAGTTTCATTGCCATTGTCTTCTTGACAGCACTCAGAATAATTGATTTTATCTCCAAGACCTAGTTGTTTAAAAATATTTAGGACTTTTTAAATTTTTTCTTTTCCTCAGATATTTGAAGCATATTTTTACATGGTTGAGAAAATCAGCTCTCTTTTAAAACCCAGTTTTTCTTTAATAAATTAGAGATGTGTTTACTATTCTCATAATAAATATGAAAGCTTTAGAAAAGTTTGCAAGGAACCAGAACTTTCTTTTCTGCTGAGAAACTACAAGTATAGAAATACAAGGGACTAATATCTTAAAAATAGCTATTAGCAACCTAAATGTTGGTAGAATTAAAAGGGAATTAATGTTTTGGAAAGTTTTAGAACTGTGTATATATTAAAGGCTTTTTATAAATGCATTTTTAATACTTAGTGATTCATAGTTCATGGGTAGTGGTACATGTAAAGCATGCATATCTTTTTCTATCTGCTTATACCTCCTGCTGTCATTTCCACTAGAATACATATATCCTTTTTTACTAGATTTCCCCACAAATTTGCTTTATATGGAAAGCCATCAGGTAGTGTGTTAGCTGTGGAATCAAAAGACACAGGCTCAGTTCAAGCTCTTATTGTATGACTCTCTACTGCTCTCTTCTCTTGGAGCCACAGGGCCTGTCTTTATATTTATTGTTGTTGTTCAGTTTCTCAGTAATGTCTGACTCTTTGCAACCTCATGGACTACAGCACACCAGGCTTCCCTGTCCTTCACAATCTCCCTGAGTTTTCTCAGACTCATGTCCATTGAGTCAGTGATGCCATCCAACCATCTTGTCCTCTTTCGTCCCCTTCTCTTCCTGCCTTCAACCTTTCCCAGCATCAGGGTTTTTTCCAATGAGTCAGCTCTTCGCACCAGGTGGCCAAAGTATTGGAGCTTCAGCTTCAGCATCAGTCCTTCCAATGAATATTCAGGGTTGATATCCTTTGGGACTGACTGTTTTGATCTCCTTGCTGTCCAAGGGACTCCTAAGCGACTTCTTCAGCAGCACAGTTCAAGGCATCAATTTTTCAGTGCTCAGCCTTCCTTATGGTCCACATCCATACACGACTACTTGGAAAAACCACAGCTTTGACTTTTGCCAACAGACCTTTGTTGGCAAAGTAATATCTCTGCATTTTAATATGCTGTCTAGGTTTGTCACAGCTTTTTTTCCAAGGAGCAAGTGTCTTTTAATTTTATGGCTTCAGTCACCATCTGCAGTGATTTTGGAACCCAAGGAAGTAAAGTCTGTCACTCTTTCCATTGTTTCCCCACCTATTTGCCATGAAGTGATAGGACCAGATGCCATGATTTTTGTTTTTTGAATGTTGAGTTTTAAGCCAGTTTTTTCACTCTCCTCTTTCACCTTCATCAAGGATTTCTTTAATTCCTCTTTGCTTTCTGCCATAAGGGTGGTTATCATCTACATATCTGAGGTTATTGATATTTCTCCCAGCAATCTTGATTCCAGCTTGTGCTTCATCCAACCCACCATTACATGATGTACTTTGCATATAAGTTAAATGAGGGGGAAGGCAATATACAGCCTTGACTTACTCCTTTCCCAATTTGCGATTAGTCTGTTATTCCATGTCCAGTTTCTAACTGTTGCCTCTTGATCTGCATACAGGTTTTGCAGGAGGCAAGTAGGTTGCCTGGTATCCCCATCTCTTTAAGACTTTCCCACAGTTTGTTGTGATCCACACAGTCAAAGGCTTTAGTGTAGTCAAAAGTTAATTCATGTTTTTCTGTAACATCTTATGGAAAAACCTGAATGAACTTTATGGCTAACCCAATAAAAAATAGATAACAGTACCTACCTCTCCTAATTTGGCCATTGATTCTAATCATCCAGTTATGAGATATATGTGAAAAAACGTGAAGTGATAAGCCAAACACAAATGGAAGGATATTATTTTTAAGCAGAATGTGGTAATGTTTTCCATGAATGTCATTATAAGATTGATGTTTTAGTGTTAAAAAACATTTGGCCTCCTCTTTGATTTCTTTCATCAGTGTTTTATAGTTTTCTATGTATAGGTCCTTTGTTTCTTTAGGTAGATATACTCCTAAGTATTTTATTCTTTTTGTTGCAATGGTGAATGGTATTGTTTCCTTAATTTCTCTTTCTGTTTTTTCATTGTTAGTATATAGGAATGCAAGGGATTTCTGTGTGTTAATTTTATATCCTGAAACTTTACTATATTCATTGATTAGCTCTAGTAATTTTCTGGTAGAGTCTTTAGGGTTTTCTATGTAGAGGATCATGTCATCTGCAAACAGTGAGAGTTTTACTTCTTCTTTTCCTATCTGGATTCCTTTTACTTCTTTTTCTGCTCTGATTGCTGTGGCCAGAACTTCCAACACTATGTTGAATAGTAGTGGTGAGAGGGGGCACCCTTGTCTTGTTCCTGATTTCAGGGGAAATGCCTTCAATTTTTCACCATTGAGGGTGATGCTTGCTGTGGGTTTGTCATATATAGCTTTTATTATGTTGAGGTATGTTCCTTCTATTCCTGCTTTTTGAAGAGTTTTAATCATAAATGAGTGTTGAATTTTGTCAAAGGCTTTCTCTGCATCTATTGAGATAATCATATGTTTTTATCTTTCAATTTGTTAATGTGGTGTATTACATTGATTGATTTGCGGATATTAAAGAATCCTTGCATTCCTGGGATAAAGCCCACTTGGTCATGGTGTATGATTTTTTTAATATGTTGTTGGATTCTGTTTGCTAGAATTTTGTTAAGGATTTTTGCATCTATGTTCATCAGTGATATTGGCCTGTAGTTTTCTTTTTTTGTGGCATCTTTGTCTGGTTTTTGGAATTAGGGTGATGTGGCCCTCACATGAAAAGATGCTCAACATCACTCATTATCAGAGAAATGCAAATCAAAACCACAATGAGGTACCATTACACGCCAGTCAGGATGGCTGCTATCCAAAAGTCTACAAGCAATAAATGCTGGAGAGGGTGTGGAGAAAAGGGAACCCTCTTACACTGTTGGTGGGAATGCAAACTAGTACAGCCGCTATGGAAAACAGTGTGGAGATTTCTTAAAAAACTGGAAATAGAACTGCCATATGACCCAGCAATCCCACTTCTGGGTATACACACTGAGGAAACCAGATCTGAAAGAGACACGTGCACCCCAATGTTCATCGCAGCACTGTTTATAATAGCCAGGACATGGAAGCAACCTAGATGCCCATCAGCAGATGAATGGATAAAGGAAGCTGTGGTACATATACACCATGGAATATTACTCAGCCGTTAAAAAGAATTCATTTGAACCAGTCCTAATGAGATGGATGAAACTGGAGCCCATTATACAGAGTGAAGTAAGCCAGAAAGATAAAGAACATTACAGCATACTAACACATATATATGGAATTTAGAAAGATGGTAACGATAACCCTATATGCAAAACAGAAAAAGAGACACAGAAATACAGAACAGACTTTTGAACTCTGTGGGAGAATGTGAGGGTGGGATATTTCAAAAGAACAGCATGTATACTATCTATGGTGAAACAGATCACCAGCCCAGGTGGGATGCATGAGACAAGTGCTCCGGCCTGGTGCACTGGGAAGACCCAGAGGAATCGGGTGGAGAGGGAGGTGGGAGGGGGGATCGGGATTCGGAATACATGTAAATCCATGGCTGATTCATATCAATGTATGACAAAACCCACTGGAAAAAAAAAAAAAAAACATTTGGCCTTTAACTAATAAAAACCATGCAACATTGATTGTAAAAATCAATTTAGATCATGATTATTTTAAAATAAAGCTTTACTAATGTTAAAATGTTAACAGGTTTATATTGCACTTGTCACACAAAAACATTAGATATAAAAATACAAAATCAGAAACCCTGAAAATATTATACCTGTTTATACTCTATATGTACTATATATACCTATATATACTCCTGCTATTACTGTAAACATGGTGTATTAGTCAGGTTTTCCTACCTTCCATATTGATTTAACATTTTAAAATTTATATTCAAGATTATTTATTTTACTATTTATTTGCTATTTTCCACATTGCCTCTTCCTTTAATAGTCTGTTTCTAATGTCCATGCTATGGACATATGAAGTCAAGGTCAGAAATGGTGGATCTCTGCCTTTCCAGTAAGGCTTACCAAAAATTACAAGATTCTTTAGCAAAGTATTAGCAGCTTGAATTTTCTAGCAGATGATTTTATTCCCAATGAAAGAAAGACAATGAATTTAAATAAAAAAGAGAGTTCTAAGTCCGTCTTTTCCATTAATTCATCATGTGGCATCAGGCAAATCATTTAATTTCTTTGCACCTCAGAGTTGGGGAGCTTCACATTAAAGCCTGTCTTCCCTGTCTTATAAGCTCTGTGATCATGGACGAATTGTTCAGCTTCTCTGAGCAGCCCCCACACCAGTTTTTTCATCTATAGGATGAATATAATAGCAATTACATCCAAAGCTGACATAAGTATTAATGAGACAGATATTGAAATACAAATGGAGACAGATGGGCCGTAATGATGGGGTCTCCTGGAAGAGAAGACAGCCTTCTCCCAAGAGGCCTCACGAGATGTATTTGTTATTGTAACAAATGTGCCAAAGTTGTTCTAGTCTCCAGCCTGACAGGTTCGCAATGGCATCTATCAGCCCCTGATAGATATAAACAGGCATGCCAGTTTATAGCTTTAAATTGGCTCTACTGCTGGGGTCTTCCTCAGTCTTCCTGACCTCTAAATGTTAGCATGTCCAGAACGCTCAGTCACGCCTTCCCCTTCTCTCTCTCTGGACGTGTTCCCAGCTGCAAATACCATCTACAACTTAACTCTCAAGCGTGTCTTTGCAGCCCTGTCATTAATCTTCCTTGCAGCTTCCCTTTTTCTCACACCTCCATGGGCACCTCCTGCAGTTTCAACGTTTAAATAGATCCAGACTCAAACCTCGTCTTACTGCCCTGCTGCTCTCATCTGCATTGGCACAACTTCTGCCCCCAAATCCCAGAAAGGGCGTCTTCTGAACTCCACTTTGCCCTTCTGACTTTGATTCTTACGGAGCAGTTGGAATGATTCTGTCAAAGTGTAAATCAGATTATGTTACTTCACTACTCAAATCCCTCTGATAGTTTACCTGGAGGAAAATCCAGATCCCCTTAGCATGGGGCCATAGAGCTCTGTGGGACCTGCTTGCCCTGCTAGGATCCCCCCACCCCCACCCCGATACACACCGTTTCATCCACCCCAGCCTCAGTGGCCTCCTAGGTTTTTCTTCAATGCACCAGAACTCTCAGTTCCCCCCCTTGAATGCTCCCCCAGATATTTGCATGTCTCACTGCCTGGCTATTCAGATCCCCTCCTCCTCCTCCTCAGAGAGGGCTTCTCTGGCCACAACCCAGATTTGTGTCCGGTACAGTCGCCTTCCCAGCTCACGGGGACCCCACACCCAAAATCGGGTTCTAGTGTTGAGACAGATGATGTCACACGTGCACTAAGAGAATGTGAATGGATTTATTACTCACGTAATGAGACTTTCTGGGGAGAGGAGGACAGGGGCCCAAGCAGGTCAAAAACTGGCCTGAGATAGCAGAGGAAAGAGACCAGTTCAGCTTTTATTGTGCTAAGAGGCTGGGACTAGGGTGAGGGACCTTGTGCACGTAGGGTTGCTCATGTGCTTTGAACTTCCTGTTGCTGCCAAGGGAAGGAGCCCTGGCCATTCTCAATAGTTTGCCCAGATATAGGGCAGAAGAGGAAAGGGGATGGGAGTGGTTTGAAAGCTCTCCACAGTCAAACATAAAGAATGGAGTCAGGCTCTTCACTACAGTCTCCTAGTTCTCTTTCACTGCCTTATTTTCTTCATAAAACTTATCACCTCATTATGTATTTCATAGATAATTTTTATTTGTTGTCAGTTAATCTCCCCACCCTATTATATAAGTTCCAGGAAACCAGGAGGTTTATCATTTTTATCTGTAGTTATATCCTCAGTACTCAAAATGGTGCCTGACATCGTAGCACTCAATAAAAATTTGTTGTATTATTTTTAAAAATAAAGTAACAAATATGAGAAGACCAGTTGCTGGGACACACAAGTGTTCATGATTGGCACAGTCTTTGCCTCGCCCAGACCTGAAAGGGAAGCTCATTGCAATGAGAAAGTCAGAATTCCTGGGGAGGACAGAGTCCAGGGAGAGTTAAGAAAGATCAAAGTTGGCATTCTTGCCTAAAGGGCCTGAGGCCATTGCTGCACTCAGCACTCAGCAGAAATTATCCTGCATTTTTCAGAACATTCATTAGTGACTTATGGTAGTTGTGGCTCAGGTGAACTTTTTCTGGGTCTCCAGGGAATATAATCCTCCCTTTTAGGTGAGTGAACTCAGTCATTTGGGTTAGAGGTGAGTCTTGTCAACTCCTGGAGCTGGTCTTTCTCTACAAGGCCACTTTGCAGCACCGCTGGTCTGAGGCATTGCTTTCCTCCCATTTTCAGTTCTCCCAGTGCTGCCAGGATAGAGAACACCTGTGCAGAGTAGTCTACAAATGGTAATCTTGATTATTTATTATTTTCTAGAAAATAAGTGGAAATAAGCCCACTAGGTGTCATGGTATGATTGGAAGGACTGATGCTAAAACTGAAGTTCCCTTGATGCAAAGAGCTGATTTATTGGAAAAAACTCTGATGCTGGGAAAGATCAAGGGCAGGAGGAGAAGGGGGTGACAGAGGATGAGATAGTTGGATGGCATTACCGGCTCAATGGACATGAGTTTAAGCAAACTCTGGGAGATAGTGAAGGACAGGGAAGCCTGGCATGCTGCAGTCCATGGAGTTGCAAACAGTAGGACTTAGGGACCAAACAACAATATGTTACAGCTTTTTGTGGCAACACTTGCAGTCACAGAGGTCTTTTCTTACTGTTATTTATGACTTAGATTGGTTTGTTGAACTGATGACTGTCATCTCTGATATCATGGCTTGCCCATACCCAGACCTTTCCAAGGCAGCTTGACCATGACTTTTAGGGGCAGCTGAGCCTATGCTGTCTCATGGGACTCCTAAGCAATAGGGGACTCCTCTTTTAATTCCTCTTAGGTCCATTTTTGAAAAGTCCCCTGGCCTCTCCCCTGCACCATTCCTTTCCTGCTTCAGTATAAAATCTGCTCTTTTGTGCCTGTTTTCTTGTCAACAGGATTCTTTCATACCCAGTTTGAACTTAAGTTTCTTTGTCCCTGTTCTATGACACCCACTGGGCTTGCTGTCTGTATTTTTCCAGTGTGTAGTAGTAGAGTGTCCATGAAAGAAGCAAACTGTTGGAATGTTATAGTCATTCTTCTCGGTACAGGGCTGTGTGGGCGTGATACTTGTATATGTGTGATTACAGTGGGTTTCAGAGAAAAGAGGTCTTCTGTTAAATAGAATAAAGATGGAAGAATCGTAATCCCTAACACATGTCGTTGTATGTTTTTGATGATCATTTACGAATTACACCATACTTTCGTTTTGTGCCTTAAGTCACTGCTTATCCAGGGCTAAAAGGCAGAAAAGATTTGCCCCTTTGTTTTCACTGTGAGTTGTTGGTTTTTTTTTTTTTTTTTTTGCCTCTCCATCTATCAACAGTCTTTGTTTCCTGAGAAATCAGGGTTGATACACAAAATTACCTATATTAAAACAGAACCTCCAGAGTTTCACTTTTCACAGGTATATAAAGAGGCTATTCAGCCTGGCTGTGTTGTAGATTCACTGAACAGGATTAAGCACATGGTCTGGAAGGAGGAGGCTTTGTTTCTAAGAGGTATTGTTAGAGACCTGCATATTTCAGCACAGGCAAAAATCTGTGACTGGGTAGGAGGTAACTGCAGTTCAGCCACTCCCTCAAATACAGAAGCTCAACAGACACTTCTGGAAAACAGCTCCCAGAGGATATTTTGAAGAAACAAGAGCCTTGGTGCAAATTACTGTGACTCCTCCACTGCTATGGGCACATCGTTGTGATGCGTGCTACTGAAAGCCAGAGGGAAACCATCTGCTGGAAACTGTGACCCTGGAATGTCGGCATGGAACGCTCTGACCCATTGAGCAAGCTCTCTCTTAAATTTCAAATGGGATAGAATGTGTCTGTTCTGTGTACAACGAAGTGGTTTACTCTGTGTGTGCACCAGTGTGTAAACACTTGAGGCCTTACTGCTAAATTAGAGTTTTCTTTTTTCATTACTACTAAATAGTGTTCAGGTCAGTTCAGTTCAGTCGCTCAGTCGTGTCGGACTCTTTGCGACCCCATGAATCGCAGCACGCCAGGCCTCCCTGTCCATCACCAACTCCTGGAGTTCACCCAAACCCATGTCCATTGAGTCGGTGATGCCATCCAGTCATCTCATCCTCTGTTGTCCCCTTCTCCTCCTGCCCCCAATCCCTCCCAGCATCAGGGTCTTTTCCAATGAGTAAACTCTTTGCATGAGGTGGCCAAAGTACTGGAGTTTCAGCTTCAGCATCAGTCCTTCCAATGAACAACCAGGACTGATCTCCTTTAGGATGGACTGGTTGGATCTCCTTGCAGTCCAAGGGACTCTCAAGAATCTTCTCCAACACCATAGTTCAAAAGCATCAATTCTTCGGTGCTCAGCTTTCTTCACAGTCCAACTCTCACATCCATGCATGACCACTGGAAAAACCATAGCCTTGACCAGATGGACCTTTGTTGGCAAAGTAAGGTCTCTGCTTTTTAATGTGCTGTCTAGGTTGGTCATAACTTTCCTTCCAAGGAGTAAGCGTCTTTTAATTTCATGGCTGCAGTCACCATCTGCAGTGATTTTGGAGCCCCCCAAAATAAAGTCTGACACTGTTTCCACTGTCTGCCCATCTATTTCCCATGAGGTGATGGGACCATATGCCATGATCTTAGTTTTCTGAATGTTGAGCTTTAAGCCAACTTTTTCACTCTCATCTTTCACTTTCATCAAGAGGCTTTTTAGTTCCTCTTCACTTTCTGCCATAAGGGTGGTGTCATCTGCATATCCAAGGTTATTGGTATTTCTCCTGACAATCTTGATACCAGCTTGTGCTTCATCCAGCCCAGCGTTTCTCATGATGTACCCTGCATATAAGTTAAATAAGCAGGGTGACAATAAGCCTTAAATAAGCCTAGATGGACTCCTTTTCCTATTTGGAACCAGTCTGTTGTTCCATGTCCAGTTCTAACTGTTGCTTCTTGACCTGCATACAGGTTTCTCAAGAGGCAGGTCAGGTGGTCTGGTATTCCCATCTCTTTCAGAATTTCCCACAGTTTATTGTGATCCACACAGTCAAAGGCTTTGGCGTACTTAATAAAGCTGAAATAGATGTTTTTCTGGAACTCTGTTGCTTTCTCGATGATCCAGCGGATATTGGCAATTTGATCTCTGGTTCCTCTGCCTTTTCTAAAACCAGCTTGAACATCTGGAAGTTCACGGTTCACGTATTGCTGAAGCCTTTCTTGGAGAATTTTGGGCATTACTTTGCTAGAGTGGGAGATGAGTGCAATTGTGCAGTAGTTTGAGCATTCTTTGGCATTGCCTTTCTTATGGATTGGAATGAAAACTGACCCTTTCCAGTCTTGTGGCCACTGCTGAGTTTTCCAAATTTGCTGGCATATTGAGTGCAGCACTTTCACAGCATCATCTTTCAGGATTTGAAATAGCTTAACTGGAATTCCATCACATCCACTAGCTTTGTTCATAGTGATGCTTTCTAAGACCCACTTGACTTCACATTCCAGGATGTCTGGCTCTAGGTGAGTGATCACACCGTTGTGATTATCTGGGTCATGAAGATCTTTTTTGTACAGTTTTTCTGTGTATTTATATTACTAAATAGTTTTGTGTGTTTATTTATTTTTGGCTGTGCTTGGTCTTTGTTGAGGCGAGGGCTATTCTCTAGTTGTGGAGAGCGGGGCCTAGTCTTTAATTGTGGTAAGAGAGCTTCTCACTGCAGTGGCTTCTCTTGCTGCGGACCACAGGCTGCTGCAGGCTTCAGCAGTTTGGGCTCCCAGGCCCTAGAGCACAGTCTCAATAGTGGTGGCACATGGGCATAGTTTCTCCACGGCATGTGGGATCTTCCAGATCAGGGATCAAACTTGTGTCTCCTGCATTGGCAGGCAGATTCTTTACCACTAAGCCACCAGGGAAGCCCAGACGCCCAGGTTTCAACTGTTTTCTATTACTAAAATCATGTGGAAAGGCTTGGGAAAATAGAGCAGGAGCTGTTGAGGGGTTTTGAGCTGGTTTTCTCCCTGCTCCCCTTCTTTCTTTCCTTCTGTCCATTCCTCCTTCCTTCCTTCCCTTTCTGCCCACAGAGCACATAGGCTTTGATGAGTTCACATTCTATCTCTGTTTATTTGATGTTTGACTTTGGACCTGAACTTCATTCTCCCAATGTGCAAAATGGGGATAATGCTTATTTCATAGAGTTGTCATGGTGATTAAAATGAGATAATATAATAACCTGGTCACGGGGTACAGACACACTCCCTTGCTTCTTCTGACATGACTGCAGGCTTGTCTTTTGTTCCTGTCCCACACCGTCCAGATTTCTGCTATGCTCTCTTTCTTGGACTCTCTCTGTCTTGGTTTCTGATCGTAAGTCTCTTTATTTGAATGTGTCTTGTTCTGTGTGCCTCCACACTGATGCCTCTGTGTGCAGCTGTGCGTCTCTGTGTACGTGCTTTTCTCTGTCTTCCAGGATATCTGTGTCTCATTTATATCTTTTTTTTTTTTTTTGGCTTTGTATGTGTGTGCATGTGTGTGTGTGAGAGAGAAAACATCCCTCTGTGCACATGCGTCTCTGTCACTACCTCTCACTCTGTTTGTGTTGTGGATCTCTGTGCTGTGTGAGTGTGTCTCACTTTATATCCCTGCACGCGCGCGTGTGTGTGTGTGTGTGTGTCTTCAACTCTCTGAGTGTCTCTGCGTTTCTCTCACATGCAGATGAGTCTCTTTCTGCCTCTGCATATGTCACCGTGTCTATGTTTCTGTATTGCTCTATTTCCCTCTGTTTCTTTTTTTTTTTTAATTCTCTCTCTCTCTCTCTAACTTTTACTCTCTGCCTTTCCTCTTTCCATCTGTCTCTTGGTCTCTGCCACTCTGTGTCTTTCTTTTGTGTATGTGCCTATGTAGGTGCTATATGTTCATTTGTTCTTTTAATTGTGCTTATATTTGTTCATGTATGCTCAATTTGTGCTTACTGAATAAATTGTTCAATTTGTGCTTATACATTGTTCATTTAATTGTACTTATATATGAGCATGCTGTCCTCATCCTGTTCCCAACACAGCCTAGATATCCAATGACATTTAGGTAGTAACCTCATAACTCAGGAAGAAGTGAAAGGAATTGGAATTTTTCCTAAAAGAAGTCTTTAAGAGACTTTCAGACAGAGAGGAACTTCTTTAAATTATAGATGGGCACTAGGAAGATTGAGACTTCCCAGGTGACGCTAGTGGTAAAGAACCTGCCTGCCAATGCAGGAGATGTAAAGGGCAAGGGTTCAATCCCTGGGTCAGGAAGATCCCTTGGAGGAGGGCATGGCAGCCCATTCCTGGATTCTTGCCTGGAGAATCCCATGGACAGAGGAGCCTGGTGGGCTATAGTCATGGGGTTGCAACAAAGAGTCAAGACACAACTGAAGCGACTTGGCACGCATGCATTACAAAGATTTGGTTGCATTTTAGATGATTTACCACTGATTTCACAAATCACCTTCAAAAAGGACACACAAGAAATTAGGTGTAATTCACAACCTCAGACCCTGCTCTCAATTTCCATATCAGTTCAGTTCAGTCACTCAGTTGTGTCCGACTCTTTGCGACCCTATAGACTGCAGCACACCAGGCTTCCCTATCCACCACCAACTCCCAGAGCTTGCTCAAACTCATGTCCATCGAGTTGGTGATGCCATCCAACCATCTTATCCTCTGTCATCCCCTTCTCCTCCTGCCTTCAACCTTTCCCAGCATCAGGGTCTTTTCCAATAAGTCAGTTCTTAGCATCAGGTGGCCAAAGTATTGGAGCTTAAGCTTCAGCATCAGTCCTTCCAATGAATATTCACGGCTGATTTCCTTTAGGATTGACTGATTTGATCTCCTTACAGTCCAAGGGACTCTCAAGAGTCTCAATTTTCATATATGCCAGAGTATGCTTGAAGTCTCCCTTTACCAATCTTGATAATTTTTTCTTCCACACATTTGTCTTTTTGCTGACCCTCCTTTATCATTTCTCTGACCATATAGTGGGTTCCTCCTCTTAGCATCTTTTATCTGGACCTCAGCTGCTATCTGCTGCAAAACTCTCAGGCCATCATGCCAGTGGTGACAGCTTACTGTTGTTATTACCTCAGGCTCTGCTTGATACCTTCCCTTGGTTTCTAGTCATCTTGCAGGGTCACCAAGAGAGCTTCCCAACATCACTAGGTGGGTAGGATTTTTTTTAAGGCTCATCTGAACAACCTTTTGCCCACCAACCAATGTGCTTGTATACATAAGAAACTCTTCACCTGCTTTACAATAAAACCAACTCCCCTTTATTTCCGATAAGATAAAGCCCTTCTTTTAGGAAGAAAACACAAAATGAATCTGGATGGAAAAACTTAATGAACTAATTTGTAGCACCAGTGTGTTGTCCAGTTTACCAGGTGGTGTTTGCTATGTGTTAATATTAAATTGTTGGTTTTCTCACTTTGTGTATAATTTAGGGCAGAGGTCAATAAGCTTTTTCCATAAAGCACTGGATTAGTAATTATTTTAGGATTTGTGGATTATGCTGTCTGGCACAACTACTTAGTTCTGCATCTGTATAGCAAAAGCAGAGTAGACAATTCAAATAAATGGGTATGATTCTGTCCTAATAAAACTTTATTGACTAAAAGAGGAAGTAGGCTGGAATTAGCCCCAGGTAACACTTGATAACATCTTGATGGCATTTATGATAACATCTCCCTGGGTATTATATATCTTTCAAATAAAGTTTCCACTCCTGTGTAAACTAGTCTTTTAAAAGCTTTTGTTTCTCTTCTCCCCTCACCTCTCCATATAGGTGTATATATGTGATTTTGTGTGAGTGTATGTCAAATATAATTATATAGTTTGGTCTTGCTCCAGAGCTTCATATATTTTTATATCATTATTATAAATAAGAGAATCATATTATTTTCATTTGTATATTTCCATGCTCATGATTTTCATCAGATAAACAAAAATCTGAATGTCATCGAAACTTTAGATTATATCTCAATAAACTGTAAAATAACTGTAATTTATATACCTTATATTAATTATGTCATTTGTATTTTACTCTTAGGCGTATATGCATACCAACAACAGAAGAAATATTCATTCTCTTTTTTCCCACAACACTAAATAATGAATCTGTTGACCTTTCTTCATACCCCTCAAAGCATGATCTTCTGGATTTTCTTTTAAAGGAAAGAAAAATAGAATAAATATTTAAACACTTTAAATAAATACATATCTGAAGAGTTAAATACATGAATTTAATATTTCTAGACAAAAGTCTTATCCTAGTTTTGGTGATTTTATTTTCTATATCATTGAATGACTCTGAATGAATATTCTTATTTATTAATAGTAAGCTTATATAGCTATAGACCACACAGGTTAAAATCTATGTAATTGGGTTTGCAAACAACCTTCTTACTGGTTTTCCAGAGTGTGCCTGTTCATTTTATAATTGATGATACTTGCTAAAACTCGTCTCTTACCTGAAAAGCATCCAGGAGTCATGCCGTACGAAAGATCGTTCTCTGTTAAAGCAGAATAAATCCTAAGATTTGCAGGACTACTATTTTATATATGAAGATGGCAGTGAAAAATCCTTGAGCTGGTTCCATGCCAGGTGGGCAGTATTGGACATGCCCACGGTTGGAGGAACCGGGACAGAATTGCTCCTCGTTGTATTTAGTGGTAGAGAAGGATCCTCTGTCTTGGAAGAAGCTACTGTGATTGAGTGACGATTTTGTTTGTTTATTCATTTTGTTTTGTTTCTCTATCAGTGGAATATTTACCGTAAGAGTTTAAAGGCCTAAGGAAATCAGCAAGTCAGATTCTGATGTATCCATAGCCCTTGGCTCTTATTTTATATTTTTAATTTGATTTTTATTTTATTAAACTAGTACTTTTACAATTTTTTTTTAAAAAATCAGATAGTACTCTCAAGAGAAAATGGTACCCAATGCTGTCAATACTTGATCTCTAGAGGTAAATATATTTAATTATTTTAAGATAATTTGGTTATTATTTACTTCCATATTTCTTTTTTTTTTTTTAATAATTTTATTTCTTTATTTATTTTTGGCTGTTCTGGGTCTCCATCGCTGCACAGGCTTTTCTCTAGCTGTGGCAAGCAGGGGATGCTGTCTAGTTGTGGTAGATGGGCTTCTCATCTCAGCGGCTTCTCTTGCGGAACATGGGCTCTCAGGCACCTGGGGTTCAGTAGTTGCAGCACGTGGGCTCAGTAGTTGTGACTCCCAGGCCCTAGAGCACAGGCTCAATAACCGTGGCCCAGGGGCTCAGCTGCCCTGCGGCACGTGGGATCCTCCTGAATCAGGGATCTAGCCCAGGTTCCCTGCATTGGCAGGAGGATTCTTTACCACTGAGCCACCAGGGAAGCCCCTACTTCTGTATTTCTTAATAAAACATTTATGTTACTATTTCTTGATTTTTCAGTTTTAGCTATCATCTTCTGCCCTTCCTACTCACATAGTCACTCACGCACACATATGTTTCTTCTCCCTCTGTGGCACCAATCTAATTATATTAATGTTTTAAAATATTTTGTTTTAAATATGTTTTAAAATATGTTGATGATTAGTTGTTTTCATTTTAGAAAGTCATATATAGTTTATTCATAGCTAACACACAATGTAATTAAAATATAATAATAATTTTATGCTTTTTATTCCTGATACTAATTGACTTCTAAAGTTTTGTTTTCTAAATGCCTGTTACTAATTCATCTCAAAACTTTCCATTATAGCTGAAATTTCTGAACATGATTTAATAACATTTCAAGTATTTTTAATCAATTTTATTCATTTTCTTCTTGAATATATTCCCCTAGATATCATCAAAAATCAGTCATTGTCCTACCAGATGTAAATAATATTCTGCTTTCTGCCTCTGCAGATCAGTTTGGCTCTGAGATCTCACCCCTTAATATTCAGGCTTGCATTGAATCTACTGTTTTCAATAGATTCCTACACCTGAAATGGTATCTGGTTGGGCTTCTCCAGAGAGTAAGTCTCAAGTATTTGACCAATGTGCAGAGGGCAGACTCCCAGATACATTGTCTGTATTAGGATGTCTAGGAGTGCAGCTGCTTCCTAAACAAATTTGCAACCAAGATTTCTGCCTTCCTCAGGTTTTTTTGTTTGTTTTGATTCTTTGTTGACACACTCTGGAGTGTGTATTGTGTTCCCAAATGCAGGCTTAGAGTTCAAAATTATCCACTCTGCTTAGTCACATGCTTCTTATCTCTTCACTTTTCAGGTTGAGAAATTACCTTTCCCATTCTCTGTGTTCTTTAAAGTTAATAGATTAAAATCTCCTTTAAGATTGAGAAGAAGGAACTGGGATAAAGAATGTTCATTGGGCCATTTTTAATTGTGTCAGGGACATTGTGTTCTCTATCTTATTATTATTGCTGACATTATTATTTCTTGTTATTTTATATTACTTTTGTAAGGATGATGGTACATCAGAGGGAATCATGGTTTTACCATGACTAAGCTGATATTATATCCTTACTATAACTTTTTAATTGAGGTATAATTAACATAAACATATTAGTTTTAGGTATGCAATATAATGATTCAGTATATTGTATGTATTGCAAATTGATCACCAATGTAAGTCTAATTAACATTCAAGACCATACATAGTTTCAAATTTTCTTTTCCTTGTGATAAGAACTTTAAGATTTACAGTGACCCTTGAATAGCATGGATTTGAACTACAAAGGTCCACTTATCGCAGATTTTTTTCAGTGGTAAATATCATAGTATTACATGATCTGCTGTTGTTGAATCTGGGAATGTGGAACTGATGATACTAAGGACCAGTTAGAAGTTATGTTTGGATTTTCTTCTGCATGGCAGGTCCTTGTCCTTAATCCCTGGTTGTTTAAGAGTCAACTCTGGTGGCTCAGACGGTAAAGCGTCTGCCTACAATGTGGGCACTCCGGGTTCAATCCCTGGGTCGGGAAGATCTCCTGGAGAAGGAAATGGCAACCCACTCCAGTATTCTTGCTTGGAAAATCCCATGGACGGAGGAACCTGGTAGGCTGCAGTCCATGGGATCACAAAGAGTCGGACACGACTGAGCAACTTCACTTTCTATTCTCTTAGCAACTTCCAAATATGCAATTCAGTATTGTTAATTATAGTCACTACGCTGTGTTGTGCATCCTCAGGACTTGCTTATTTTATGACTAGAGATTTGTACATTTTGACCCCCTTCACCCATTTTTGACCAGTCCTTATCCTGCCCCTGGCAACCACCAATATGTTTTCTATTTAGGGCTTTGTTTTTGCTGCTGTTTGTTTGTTTGTTTTTCAGATGCCACATATATGTGAGATCATACAGTATTTATCTTTCTTTGTCTGACTTACTTCACTTAGCATAATGCTCTCAAAGTCCATCTATGTTGGTAAGATTTCATTCTTTATGATGGAATAATATTCATGTGTATCTATATCACATTTTCTTCATCCATCTGTTGATGGGTATTAGGATCTTCCATGTCTTGGCTTTTGTAAATAATGCCACAGTGAATATTTGTTATTGCTGTTGAGTAGCTCATTCATGTCTGACTCTTTGCGACCCTGTGGACTGGGGCTTTCTTGTCCTTCGCTCTCTCCTCGAATTGTGTCCATTGAGTCAGTGATGCCATCCAACCATCTCATCCTGTGTCGCCCCCTTGTCCTCTTGCCTTCAACCTTTCCCAGCATCAGTGTCTTTTCTAATGAGTTGGCTCTTCTTATCAGGTGGCCAAAGTATTGGAGCTTCAGCTTCAGCTTCAGCATCAGTCTTTCCAATGAATATTTGGAGTTGATTTCCTTTAGGATTTACTGGTTTGATCTCCTTGCTGTCCAAGGGACTCTCAGGAGTCTTCTTCAGCACCACATTTCGAAAGTATCAATTCTTTGATGCTCAGCCTTCTTTATGTTCCACCTCTCACATCCATACATGATTACTGGAAAAACCATAGCTTTGACTATATAGACCTTTGTCAGCAAAGTGTCTTTGTCTCTGCTTTTTAAAATGCTGTCCAGGTTTGTCATAGCTTTCCTTCCAAGGAGCAAGCATCTTTTAATTTCATGGCTGCAGTCACTGTTTGCAGTGATTTTGAAGCCCAAGAAAATAAAGTCTGTCACTGTTTCCATTTTTTCCCCATCTTCATGGGGTGCATTATATTGGATCACATGGTAGTTCTGTTTTTAAATTTTTGAGAAACCTCCATTCTGGTAAGGAAGAAAATATATATCAGGGAAAATAAGACTTCAGCATCTCAAATTTAGGAAGAGATTTTCCCAAATATAGGAACATAAAAGCTGTATTACTCTGGGCCAGTGTTAGCTCATTAGCTATGGGACACAGTTATGCCACGGACTTACATGAATTTTTTTACTCTTTTCCATATCCAACTTACTTCTGGATGGTTGCCATTTAAGTAATAGCAATGAAAGAAAGAATCGGGAATTGGAATTAGTAAATTAAGAGGAAAATATTTTCTTCTAACAGAGGGAAGGAGAAAAGGATCATCGGGTGCGTGTGGCAGTTGGAAATGGAGCACGCAGTGATGTATGGAGAGAATTCTTAGACAGATTTGGAAATATTAAGATCTGTGAGTTTTATGGAGCTACTGAAGGAAACATTAGCTTCATGAATCACACTGGGAAAATTGGAGCAATCGGGAGAGCGAGTTTCATCCACAAAGTAAGTACAATATTTTCTTTAAAAAAGAGATATATTAAGATCTGCTAGTCTCTCGTCTAGACTTTATACTGTAACTTATAGTAAATATTATCACTTTTTAAAAAAAATGTTAAGAACTCCTATAAATATCATAGTTGCCTTTAGGTAAACCATGGTGCCAAAAATTATGAAAACCTTGCCTATCTCCCATCTTTTCCCTCTGTAATATGGGGATAATGATAGTTAGTTCTTTTGTTCAGCTTTCAAATTTAATGATAAAATGTATAAACAGCAAGCATAAGTCCTGATATATATTAATTTGATTCTTTTCATTTTCTGTGTTTTCCCTCCACAATTTCTACTGTCACTCATTTTTATACCACTCAAAAATTATATGTAGGCTTCTAATATATAGTTTCCTTAAAAACTATGCCAAGATATTACTAACATTTTAAAAGTAGCCAAGAAATTACCTTCTTAGGAGTAAAATACAGCTGATTTCTCAACAGCAACCATGGAAGACAAAATATAGTGGACAGATACCTTCAACTTGCTTGGAGAAAATAATTATCAAATAGACTTTATATTCAAGAATAATATTTTTAAAGAATAAAAATGAAAATTTGAAATAAGCAAATCCAGAATCACAGTAGAATATTTTATCTCTTTGATAGAATATGCAAAATTTTTTTTCAATGATATAATGTATTAAATAATACAATAAAGAAACTACTTGCACTGATGAACATATATAGGACACTGCATTTCAGTTCAGTTCAGTCACTCAGTCGTGTCCGACTCTTTGCAGTCCCATGAACTGCAGCATGCCAGGCCTCCCTGTCCATCACCAACTCCCAGAGTCCACCCAAACCCATGTCCATTGAGTCGGTGATGCCATCCAACCATCTTATCCTCTGTTGTCCCCTTCTTCTCCTGCCCTCAATCTTTCCCAGCATCAGGGTCTTTTCAAATGACACTGCATTTAAAAACTGCTGAATATCCATTATTTTTAAGCATTTACAAAACATTCACAAAGATTATAGGACCACTTAGTGAACTCCAGCAAATTTCATAGGATCAAATATATATGGATTATGTTCTCTGATAACAGCTTAATTAAGAAAGAAATGTTTAAAATAACAGCTAAATCTTTTTCTAAATATTTGAAAATGAAGCATCTCTAAATATCTATGAGTCAAAGAAAAAATTATAATAGAAAAATAAAAATAGAAAATAATTTAAGCAGAATGATAATGAAAATGTTACATTGCAAAACTTGTGTACTCAGAGAAGAATAACTGAAAATTAGTGAGCTAAATATCCATTTCCATAAATTAATTTTTAAAAACAGCTAAAACAAACTCAAAGAATATAAAAGGAAGGAAATGATAAAGAGAATAATTTAAGGAAGTAGAAAAGAAGCATTTAGTGAGTATCAAAAGAGATAAAAGTGTAATTTTTAAAAGTAAAGAAATAGATTCAAAGCTGGTATTAATTGCTCTGATATCTGAAACTTAAAGAAGGTACAAACCATTTTTATAATTATGTTCTTTGGGATTGTGAAGATCTTGTTGACATTTAAGAAATTCATGTGAATTGTGAACAAAATAATTGGTGGAATAATAAGTGCTGATATTATCAAGTACTGCATTCTTTTTTTTTTGTCATACATTGATATGAATCAGCCAAAGATTTACACGTATTCCCCATCCCGATCCCCCCTCCCACCTCCCTCTCCACCCGATTCCTCTGGGTCTTCCCAGTGCACCAGGCCCAAGCACTTGTCTCATGCATCCCACCTGGGCTGGTGATCTGTTTCACCATAGATAGTATACATGCTGTTCTTTTGAAACATCCCACCCTCACATTCTCCCACAGAGTTCAAAAGTCTGTTCTGTATTTCTGTGTCTCTTTTTCTGTTTTGCATATAGGGTTATCGTTTACCATCTTTCTAAATTCCATATATATGTGTTAGTATGCTGTAATGTTCTTTATCTTTCTGGCTTACTTCACTCTGTATAATGGGCTCCAGTTTCATCCATCTCATTAGGACTGATTCAAATGAATTCTTTTTAATGGCTGAGTAATATTCCATGGTGTATATGTACCACAGCTTCCTTATCCATTCATCTGCTGATGGGCATCTAGGTTGCTTCCATGTCCTGGCTATTATAAACAGTGCTTGCGATGAACATTGGGGTGCACGTGTCTCTTTCAGATCTGGTTTCCTCAGTGTGTATGCCCAGAAGTGGGATTGCTGGGTCATATGGCAGTTCTATTTCCAGTTTTTTAAGAAATCTCCACACTGTTCTCCATAGCGGCTGTACTAGTTTGCATTCCCACCAACAGTGTAAGAGGGTTCCCTTTTCTCCACACCCTCTCCAGCATTTTATTGCTTGTAGACTTTTGGATAGCAGCCATCCTGACTGGCATGTAGTGGTACCTCATTGTGGTTTTGATTTGCATTTCTCTGATAATGAGTGATGTTGAGCATCTTTTCATGTGTTTGTTAGCCATCTGTATGTCTTCTTTGGAGAAATGTCTGTTTAGTTCTTTGGCCCATTTTTTGATTGGGTCATTTATTTTTCTGGAATTGAGCTGCAGGAGTTGCTTGTATATTTTTGAGATTAATCCTTTGTCTGTTTCTTCATTTGCTATTATTTTCTCCCAATCTGAGGCTGTCTTTCACCTTACTTATAGTTTCCTTTGTAGTGCAAAAGCTTTTAAGTTTCATTAGGTCCCATTTGTTTAGTTTTGCTTTTATTTCCAATATTCTGGGAGGTGGGTCATAGAGGATCCTGCTGTGATTTATGTCTGAGAGTGTTTTGCCTATGTTCTCCTCTAGGAGTTTTATAGTTTCTGGTCTTACATTTAGATCTTTAATCCATTTTGAGTTTATTTTTGTGTATGGTGTTAGAAAGTGTTCTAGTTTCATTCTTTTACAAGTGGTTGACCAGTTTTCCCAGCACCACTTGTTAAAGAGGTTGTCTTTTTTCCATTGTATATCCTTGCCTCCTTTGTCAAAGATAAGGTGTCCATAGGTCCGTGGATTTATCTCTGGGCTTTCTATTCTGTTCCATTGATCTATATTTCTGTCTTTGTGCCAGTACCATACTGTCTTGATGACTGTGGCTTTGTAGTAGAGTGCTACGGTTAGTTTTCTCAGTGGATTGTACTGGTTCCATTAAAAATTTGCTATTAATATTAAACATTTTTGGTGAAGCTGTATCATTCCTAAGTAATTATGTAATAGGAATACAATGAAGCTTGACTTCATTGTAATTTTCTAATATATTAAAGTCCCTGTCAGACTGTTATAATGTCCATAATACTGGAAGTTATGATTGTCTCCAGTTATATTTGGAAAAACTATTTTTTTCTTTTTTTGCAGTTTGGAAATGGAAGAAAAAAAGTCCCTAATGTCATGTGAATTCTAGTCTTTTATCATTTCATTTGTGTGTTGTTTCATTACATAACAGGTAATCAGAAAAAAATTAGACCAGTAATTGTTTCATAATTATGTCAGGAAATTTGATAAGTGTGTCTCTCAAAAATTTAAACCTATCGGAGGATTACAGTTACCCTCTCAGAAAGGAATCAGCATCTAAAGAGAGGTAAGATGTTATAACCAAAAAAAAAGATGAGGCAGCAGCACAAAGTTCCTGTGACCCAAATGTCCTTCTTGTGTGCTGCGTTTCCTGTTTACTTAAATGCATGAAGAGAGGTGTGTCCCATAAATGCCTTCAAAGCAAATAATATAAAAAATTTGATGACAGCTCAATTGAGAGGCAGCCACATAAAAGTTGTAGACTGCCTTCTCCTTTTCTATGCTCAGTAGTTATAACTGAGAAGGAACAAACATGAAATCGAAAGAAATAAAACTGGAAAAAAAAAGAAGGAAGAAAATGAATCTAAATAAAAAACTGCTAAAAAAAATATGGCTGAATATCAAAATAGGTCCCCCCAAATAGCCAGAAAATGTTTAGAAAAATAATTTCCAGTGGTTCAAAAATTTGTAATAATATTCTGTTTAAAAACAAGAGCCCAAAGGAAAGTGCAGGAAAGGCATAAATCAACAAAAGGAGTTGAAAAGTAGCCATGCTCAACCCAAAGGAGAAAAATATAAGGGAAAAATGAAAATGTTACAGACCTAAACATCACATTGAAGAACTTAAAAATAAATAAGGCTGTAAACATTACTAGTGAGCAAGATGGATGGGATTAAGGAGTCACACAAACAATATAAAGAATAAGCAAATAATAATATAAAATAAATGAAAAAGATAAAATGAAAACATAGACAACGATCTGACATGTGCTTAATTTGTGTTCTTACAGAAAAAAACTCAAAGTGAAAAAAACTACTTGAAACCTAATAGAACAAATCTTCCTGAAAAGAAAGATTTGAATGTTTAGCAAAAAGAGCTCATATTTCAGGGGTGGAATATATGGTACAGAATGATTATCAGAAAATATTTTCTGGTGAAATTACTGAATGTAAATTGAAGAACCATAAGCAGATACTAAGGCAGAAAAAGCAAAAGATGTACAAAGTAGAGGGTGAAGATGGGAAATGGCTCAGGCATCTTTCAAAATGAAAACATCACACCCAGTTCCCCCCAAAGGGAAAGTAATGTTTTCAGCTAAGAATGCTAGTTTAACCAAGTTGTCCTGAAAGTCCAAATGCAAAAAAGTGGCATCCTCAAACTTTTAAGAAATCAGAGAATGTAATTCCTATGTACTTACAGGAATATACTACTGCTTTATATTCACTAAGTGAAAAATTCTGGTGAATATGAAGATAAAGCAGTCTTTAGAAATGAAGGAACAACCTTCTAGTAAAAGGTTTGATTGAATCCATTTAAATGTAGAAGATTTAAAACTCTTGAATTACGTTTGTAAATGGAATGTAAATGTAAATCCTGACAACATAGAAATATTTATAACTAACAAAAATGGGAATTGGGTGGGAAGAAAGAAGAAGGTATAAGTGCTAATTATCTCATCTTTCATGGTGGTAAATCCATAGATACAAAAAGTAAAGTTTGAGATTTGGTAAAAAGACTTCTTTCCTTCACATTTGTATAAACATTTTTGTTGTCTTAAAGTAAGCATCTTTTGAGCTTCCCTGGTGGCTCAGACAGTAAAGAATCTGCCTGCAATGCAGAAGACCCAAATTCTATCCCTGGGTTGGGATGATCCCCTGGAGAAGGGCATGGCAACCCACTCCAGTATTCTTGCCTGGAGAATCGCATGGGGGAAGGAGCCTGGAGGGCTGCAGTCCATAGGGTTGCAAAGAGTCAGACAAGACTGAGCAACTAACACTTTCACTTTCAAGCATCTTTTAGAGACTAGGAAATTTAGCCAACTGTGAAGTTAGAAAAAAATTCACACAGGACCATCTTCACACCTGACTTCAGTTGCAATTGGGGGTCCCTAAGACCACCTTGCTTGGAAAATCCCATGGACGGAGGAGCCTGGTAGGCTGCAGTCCATGGGGTCACACAGAGTCAGACACGACTGAGCGACTTCACTTTCACTTTTCACTTTCATGCGTTGGAGAAGGAAATGGCAACCCACTGCAGTGTTCCTGCCTGGAGAATCCTAGGGATGGGGGAGCCTGGTGGGCTGCCGTCTATGGGGTCGCACAGAATCAGACACGACTGAAGCAACTTAGCAGCAGCAGCAAGACCACCTTTAATAATTTTTGATAATTCACTACAGAAAACTCATGAAAAGTTGATATAATAGTTACATGTATTTCCAGGTCAGGAAGCTTACCCAGTCTTGATGTCCAGAGTTTTTTGGGGGAGTGGGGGTGCTCAATCATTTAAATCTAGTTGGCTGCCTCTATGGTTAGTGTCCATCTCTTGTCCTTCAGGAGGTCAAGATGTGTGAGTACAGACCTCTATCCTACATAACATTATTGACCTGGCTCAGAGACCCACTCTCAACAGTGTATTTACAATCTGGCTACCCAAGGCCCTTAGGCAAATAACAATAGTACTACCCTTCATGATATTGCAGGAGCTTAAGAGATTATCCCATCCCTCTGGGTTGTCCCAGTGAACTGACTTTGAGTGTCCTGTTTCATGCATCGAACTTGGATAGGTGATCTGTTTCACATATGGTAATATACATGTTTCAGTGCTATTCTCTCAAATCATCCCATCCTCGCCTTCTCCCACAAGTCCAAAAGTCTGTTCTTTATATCTGTGTCTCTCTTGCTGTCTTGCATATAGGGTCATCATTACCATCTTTCTAAATTCCATATATATGCATTAATATACTGTATTGGTGTTTTTCTTTCTGACTTAATTCACTCTGTATAATAGGCTTCAGTTTCATCCACTTCATTAGAACTGATTCAAATGTGTTCTTTTTAATAACTGAATAATATTCCGTTGTGTATGTACCACTACTTTCTTATCCATTCATCTGCTGATGGACACCTAGGTTGCTTCCATGTCCTAGCTATTGTCAGCAGGGCTGTGAGGAACACTGGGATACATGAGTCTCTTTCAATTCTAGTTTCCTCAGTGTATATGCCCAGCAGTGGGATTGCTGGGTCATATGGCAGTTCTATTTTCAGTTTTTTTTTAAGGAATCTCCACACTGTTCTCCATTATGGCTTATTAGTTTGCATTCCCATCAACAGTGTAAGAGTGTTCCCTTTCCTCCACACCCTCTCCAGCATTTACTGTTTGTAGACTTTTTGATAGCAGTCATTCTGAAATGGTACTGGCATGAGATGGTACCTCATTGTGGTTTTGATTTGCATTTCTCTGTTGATTAGTGATGTTGAGCATTTTTTCATGTGTTTGTTAGCCATCTGTATGTCTTCTTTGGAGAAATGTCTGTTTAGTTCTTTGGTCCATTTTTGGATTGAGCCATTTATTTTTCTGGTATTCAGTTGCATGAGCTGCTTGTATATTTTTGAGATTAACTCTTTGTCAGTTGCTTCATTTGCTATTATCTTCTCCCACTCTGAAGTTGTCTTTTCACCTTGCTTATAGTTTCTTACATTGTGCAAAAGTTTTTAAGTTTAATTAGGTCCCATTTGTTTATTTTTGCTTTTATTTCAATCACTCTGGGAGGTGGGTCATCGAGGATCTTGCTGTGATTTATGTCGGAGAGTGTTTTGCCTATGTTTTCCTCTAGGAGTTTTATAGTTTCTGGTCTTACATTTAGATCTTTAATTCATTTTGAGTTTATTTTTGTGTATGGTGTTAGAAAGTGTTCTAGTTTCATTCTTTTACAGGCAGTTGACTGGTTTTCCCAGCACCACTTGTTAAAGAGATTATCTTTTCTCCATTGTGTAGTTTTGCCTCCTTTGTCAAAGATAAGCTGTCCATAGGTATGTGGATTTATCTCTGGGCTTTCTATTTTGTTCCACTGATCCATATTTCTGTCTTCGTGCCAGTACCATACTGTCTTGATGACTGTAGCTTTGTAGTATAGCTTCAAGTCAGGCAGGTTGATTCCTCCAGTTCCATTCTTCTTGCTCAAGATTGCTTTGGCTATTTGAGAATTTTTGTATTTCCATACAAATTGTGAAATTATTTATTCTAGTTTGTGAAAAATGCCATTGGTAGCTTGATATGGATTGCATTGAATCTATAGATTGCTTTAGTTAGTATACTCATTTTCACTATATTGATTCTTCCAATCCATGAACATGATATATTTCTCCATCTCTTTGTGACATCTTTGATTTATTTCATCAGTGTTTTATAGTTTTCTATATATGTCTTTTGTTTTTTAGGTAGATTTATTCCTAAGTATTTTATTCTTTTCATCGCATTGTGAATGGGATTGTTACTTTAATTTCTCTTTATGTTTTCTCATTGTTAGTGTTTAGGAATGCAAGGGATTTCTGTGTATTAATTTTATATCCTGCAAATTTACTATATTCATTGATTAGCTCTAGTAATTTTCTGGTGGTGTCTTTAGGGTCTTCTATGTAGAGGATCATGTCATCTGCAAAAAGTGAGAGTTTTACTTCTTCTTTTCCAATATGGATTCCTTTTTATTTCTTTAACTTCTCTGATTGTTGTGGCTAAAACTTCCAAAATTATGTTAAATGGTAGTGGTGAGAGTGGACACCCTTGTCTTGTTCCTGATTTTAGGGGAAATGCTTTCAATTTTTTGCCATTGAGGATAATGTTTGCTGTGGGTTTATCATATACATCTTTTATTATGTTGAGATATGTTCCTTCTATGCCTGCTTTCTGGAGAGTTTTTATCATAAATGGGTGTTGAATTTTGTCAAAGGCTGTCTCTGCATCTATTGAGATAATCACATGGTTTTTATCCTTAAATTTGTTAATGTGGTGTATCACATTGATTGATTTGTGAATATTGAAGAATCCTTGAATCTCTGAGATAAAGCCCAGTTGGTCATGATGTATGATCTTTTTAGTATATAGTTGGATTCTGTTTGCTAGAATTTTGTTGAGGATTTTTGCATCTATGTTCATCAGTGATATTGACCTGTAGTTTTCTTTTTTTGTGTGGCATCTTTGTCTGGTTTTGGTATTTGGGTGATGGTGACCTCATTGAATGAGTTTGGGAGTTTACCTTCCTCTGCAATTTTCTGGAAGAGTTTGAGTAGCATAGGTGTTAACTCTTCTCTAACTCCATCTGGCTCTGGGCTTTTATTTGTTGGGTGATTTTTTATTACAGTTTCTATTTCCATGCTTGTGATGGGTCTTGTAAGATTTTCTGTTTCTTTCTGATTCAGTTTTGGAAGGTTATTCTTTTCTAAGAATTTGTCCATCTCTTTCAGGTTGTCCATTTTATTGGCATATAGTTGCTGATAGTAGTCTTCTCTGATCCTTTGTATTTCTGCATTGTCTGTTGTGATTTCTCCATTTTCATTTCTAATTTTGTTAATTTGGTTCTTCTCCCTTTTTTTCTTGTTGAATCTGGCTAATGGTTTGTCTATTTTATACATCTTTTCAAAGAACCAGCTTTTAGTTTTGTTGATTTTTGTTATAGTCTCCTTTGTTTCTTTTTCATTTATTTCTGCCCTACTTTTTATGATTTCTTTCCTTCTACTAACCCTTCATTTCTTCTTTTTCTAATTGCTTTAGGTGTAAATTTAGGTTATTTATTTGATTTTTCTCTTGTTTCTTGAGGTAAGCTTGTAATTCTATGAACCTTCCCCTTAGCACTGCTTTTACTGAATCCCATAGGTTTTGGGTTGTTGTTTTCCTTTTCATTTGTTTCTATGCATATTTTGATTTCCTTTTTGATTTCTTCCATGATTTGTTGGTTATTCAGAAGCATGTTATTTAGCCTCCATATGTTTGTATTTTTAATAGTTTTTTCCTGTAGCTGACATGTAGTCTTACCACATTGTGATCAGAAAAGATGCTTGAAATGATTTCAATTTTTTTGAATTTAACAAGGTTAGATTTATGGCCCAGGATGTGATCTATCCTAGAGAATATTCTGTGTGCACTTGAGAAAAAGATGCAATTCATTGTTTTGGGGTGAAATGTCCTATAGATATCAATTAGGTTTAACTGATCCATTGTATCATTTAAAGTTTGTGTTTCCTTGCTAATTTTCTATTTGGTTGTTCTATTGGGGTATTAAAGTCTCCCATTATTATTGTGTTACTGTTAATTTCCCCTTTCATACTTTTAAGCATTTGCCTTACGTATTGAGGTGCTCCTATGTTGGGTGCATATATATTTATAATTGTTACATTTTCTTCTTGGATTGATCCTTTGATCATTATGTAGTGTCCTTCTTTGTCTCTTTTCACAGCCTTTATTTCAAAGTCTATTTTATCTGATATGAGTACTGCTACTTCTCCTTTCTTTTGATCTCTGTCTGCGTGAAATATCTTTTTCCAGCCCTTCACTTTCAGTTTGTATGTGTCCCTTGGTTTGAGGTGGGTCTCTTGTAGGCAGCATATATAAGGGTCTTGCTTTTATATCCATTCAGCCAGTCTTTGTCTTTTGGTTGGGGCATTCAACCCATTTACATTTAAGGTAATTATTGATAAGTATGATCCTATTGCCATTTACTTTGTTGTTTTGGGTTTGAGTTTATAAACCTTTTCTGTGTTTCCTATCTAGAGAAGATCATTTAGCATTTGTTGAAGAGCTGGTTTGGTGGTGCTGAATTCTCTCAGCATTTGCCTGTCTGGAAAGCTTTTGATTTCTCCTTCATATTTGAATGAGATCCTTGCTGGGTATAGTAATCTGGGTTGTAGGTTTTTCTCTTCCGTGACTTTAAGTATGTCCTGCCGTTCCCTTCTGGCCTGAAGAGTTTCTATTGAAAGATCAGCTGTTATCCTTATGGGGATCCCTGTGTGTGTTGTTTGTTGCTTTTCCCTTGCTGCTTTTAATATTTTCTCTTTGTGTTTGATCTTCATTAGTTTGATTAATATGTGTCTTGGGGTGTTTCACCTTGGGCTTAACCTGTTTGGGACTCTCTGGGTTTCTTGGTCTTGGGTGGCTATTTTACTCCCCATTTTAGGGAAAGTGAAATGAAGTGAAAGTGAAAGTCACTCAGTCATGTCCGACTGTTTGCGACCCCATGGACTGTAGAGACCATGGAATTCTCCAAGCCAGAATACTGGAGTGGGTAACCTTTCCCTTCTCCAGGGGATCTTCCCAACCCAGGGATCAAACCCAGGTCTCCCGCATTGCAGGTGGATTCTTTACCAACTGAGCCACAAGGGAAGCCCAAGAATACTGGAGTGGGTAGCCTATCCCTTCTCCAGTGGATCTTCCTGACCCAGGAAATGAACCAGGGTCTCCTGCATTGCAGGTAGATTCTTTACCAACTGATCTTTGAGGGATGCCCCTATTTTAGAGAAAATATTTGATGAGATAATTTCATACTTGATGAAAAAAAAAGTCTTAGGGAACTTTTTAACTGTTATCACTTCAAGTATTTTCTTATGCCTTTTCTCTTTATTTTCTTCTTCTGGGACTCCTATGATTCGAATGTTGGGGTGTTTAACATTGTCCCAGAGGTTGTCCTTATTTCTTTTCATTCTTTTTTCTGTTTTCCTCTCTGCTTCATTTATTTCCACCATTCTACCTTCCACCTCACTTATCCTATCTTCTGCCTCAGTTATTCTACTATTGGTTCCCTAGTGCTTTTGATCCCAGTTATTGCATTATTCATTATTGATTGACTCTTCATTATTTCTTCTAGGTCCTTGTTAAACATTTCTTGCATCTTCCCAATCCTTGTCTCTAATCTATTTATCTGTAACTCCATTTTGTTTTCAAGACTTTGGGTCATCCTTACTATCATTATTCTGAATTCTTTTTCAGGTAGTCTCACTATCTCCTCCTCTTTTGTTTGGTTTGGTGGGCGTTTATCATATTCCTTTCTCTGCTGAATATTTCTCTGCCTTTTCATTTTGTTTAGATTGCTGTGTTTGGGGTGCCCTTTCTGTAGGCTGGAAGTTTGTGGTTCCTCTTTATTGTGGAGCCTGCTCCCTGTGGGTGGGGTTGGATTAGTGGCTTGTCAAGGTTTCCTGTTTAGGGGAGCTTGCATCTGTGTTCTGGTGGGTGGAGCTGGATCTCTTCTCTCTGGAGTGCAATGAAGTGTCCAGTAGTGAATTTTTGGGTGTCTGGGTTTGACATGGCCTTGGGCAGCCTGTCTTTTAATGCTCAGGGCTGTATTCCAGCTTTGCTGGAGAATTAGCATGGTATGTCTTGCTCTGGAACTTGTTGGCTCTTGGGTGGAACTTGGTTTCAGTGTACGTATGGAGGCTTTTGGATGCGCTCTTGTCTATTAATATTCCCTGGAATCAGGAGTTCTCTGATGTTCTCAAGTTTTGAGGTTAGGCCTCCTGCCTCTGGATTTCAGTCTTATTCTTACAGTAGCCTCAAGACTTCTGCACCCATACAACACAGATGATAAAACATCTAGGTTAATGGTGAAACAATTCTATTCTCCACAGTGAGGGACACCCAGAGATTCACGGAGGACCAGGAGGAGAAGAGGGGGAGTCAAAAGGGGAGAGAGCAATCTAGCCAATAATCAATTCCCTATATGCTCTCCACAGTCTGGAACACCCAGAGAGATTCACAGAGTTACATAGAGAAGAGAAGAGGAAGGAGGGAGATAGAAGTGACCAGGAGGAGAAAAGGGGGGAATCAAAAGGGGAGAGACCAATCTAACCAGCAATCAGTTCCCTAAGTGTTCTCCACAGCCCAGAACACCAGAGAGATTCACAGAGTTAAGTAGAGAAGAGAAGGGGGAGGGAGGAGATAGAGGTGACCTGGGGGAGAAAAGGGAGAGTCAAAAGGGGAGAGAGCAATCAAGCCAGTAATCACACTCCTAAGTGAAAATGGATACTGAAGATAAGATTCTTAAAGGTACAAAATTGGTAACAAATACCAAAAAGCAAAAATTAATAGAGTTTAGACTCTCAAGAATGCAATATTAAAAATACAAAACAAAATCAATCACAAAATCAATAATCTAAAAATTATAAAATATATATATATGAAATTTGCTTAAAATAGGGTCTTTTTTTTTGTAAGGTAATAGTAGGTTATAAAAATGAAAATTAAAGAAGTAATAAAGAACATAAATTTTAAAAAATTTAAAAAGTGGTAATAGTAAAAATATATCTAGGAATTCTTTGGAGCTGTTGTGGGCAGTGTGGGGTCAATTCAGTTTCAGATAGTTCCTTGTTCTAGCTTGTACTTGTTCTCAAGGTCTATAGGCCCCCTCCAATGCTTAACGGCAATGTAGTCAATGTTAACTGCAAGGTTTTAATCTGTACCTGTCACTTCCAGAGTGGTTCCCTCTTCTTTGTTTATTTTGGCCTCCTCTGTTTGCAAATCTCTTTGGTGTCTAATTTCCAGTGTCTGAGGGGGCGAGGGTGGTCACTTATTTAGGCTCACTTGTTCAGTTGTGTTGTGGGGAGGGAGGAATACTGCAGACAAATATCACTGGCATGTGTGGGGAGTGCCCACAGTGTATGGACCACACTGGGTTTGCCCCAGCTTACACCGGCGTATGCTTTCTGGGTCTACACTGATCAGGCTCCAGGGTGTTCTGCGGGGCACTGTCCACAGCGGGCCCTCATTTCACGCACTTCCCAGGTCAAAGCCGCTCAGGTTCTTGTTCTCAGGTGCTCCGCAAGGGCACAGACTCAGTTGGGCGTGCATTTTGTGCCCTTCCCAGGTCTGAGCAGCTCAGACTGAGTGCTTGGTGAGCGCACTGTCCCAGGTGGGCCGTGCGTCTTACCCACCTCCCCAGTCCTGGCCGCTTGGTTTCCCGGGTGCGCTGCGAGAGCATCATCTCAGGTGTGCCGTGTATCTCCTCTGGGGAGTTGATATCGGGCTGCGACCCTTCTGGCAGATGTCAACCATCCAAGATCCCAGGAAGACATGGTTAGCAACTGAGAGCCTGCTCACAGTTTGGTGGAGGGTGCTGGTCTCTGGTCTCTGGAGCTGAGATTGGAGCAGCCCCTTGCCTTCAGGCTCTGGCTGCCGCCCGCCTGCCTCTCTGCCTCCGGCGCGGGGGAGGGGCCTGGACGCAGCCGGCTTGCTCTCCTCTGTTTTTCACTCAGTCCTTTGTGAGTGGGCCAGGCTGTGAGTTAGAGTCTTTTTTAGGTCAAGTCCTCTCTCTCTCTCTCTTTTTTTTTCCTCTCTGGCTATCCCACAGTTTGGGCTGCTATCTCACATTAGCTCCCTCGGATTGTCCGCAGGGCATTCAGGCCTGGTCCTTACCCTAATTGATGATGCCACCCACGCCTCCCTGTCCAGTCCCTGCTGGCTGGTGGCAGATGCGAGCGTCTGGGCTACTTCTCTGCTGGGAGTTGCGGTTAGGCGCCTATTCTGTGGGCTTTTTTGTTGTTGTTGTTCCTCCCAGCTATGTTGCCCTCTGAGATTCCAAAACTCCCCACAGACCTGCCTGTGAGAGGGTCTCCTACTGTTTGGAAACTTCTCCTTCACAACTCCCTCCCCAGGTCCCTAACTCTGTTGTCTCTCTGTTGTCGTTTATATTTTGTCCTTCCTCCTTTCAAAGAGAATGGGCTGCCTTTCTGGGTGCCTGGTATCCTCCGCCAGCATTCAGAAGTTGTTTTGTGGAAGTTGCTCAGCATTCAAATGATCTTTTGATGAATTTGTGGGGGAGAAAGTAAACTCCCCATCCTATTCCTCTGCCCTCTTAGGACCTTCCCTCACAAATGATTATTTTTTAAATATAACTCTGTGAACCAATCAGAACTATGCTGTTGCACCTAGAAATATGTATTCATAATGGCCCAACTCTATATAATATTACATGTTACTACATATAAATATATAACAGATGAGAAGTTTACATTTGTGTAGGATAAATGAGCTTGTAATGTACAGGTTTAGGCAATGTGGTATAATGTTGAGGCCAAACATCCCAAATTGGAATCACTGTACCTAGGGGCTTAATTCTAGCTCTGCCACTTACATGACTTTTTGACTTTGACAAGTCACTTTCTCTGGATTCAAAGTATACTCATGTATTAATAGAGGAAATAATTTTTGTGTTCCCTTTCCAACTTCTGAATTTACAAATTTGAATATGCAGAAGCATACAGGTGTAGGAACTCTAAGGGCCAGTGTGCACAGCCACATGGGTGAGTGCCACACAGTTCTGGGGACCCATTTGCCTAGACAGTTACAAATGAGACCCCCTGCAGCTGTGTTCTAGACATGCATACCTCTTCCTATACCTACACCTGTATGTATACATTCACGAGATATTAAAATGCGGCATCTACTTTTTATTTGTGTTGTTATAACAACCATTTTTGTAACCTTGTGGGACCTCTTGAAGGTAAAGAAAAAAAAGTAGAAATCCTTATAGCTGAGACTTAATACTCTGATCCAGGCTACTTCTAGAAGATGCTATGATATATTTAAATTTCATTTGTATTATAAAATTACTTGATTTCTGACCATAAAGTCCCCTGTATCCAATAGGGAGTGCACTGACAGTGATTTGATGCAGAATGAATCTTACTCATGCATGTGGTTGCCAAATTAATCTCAAAGAAATAAAGTTAAAGCTGATATTACCAGTTGCTGGGCAAATTTTTCAAGATATAAAGCATGATAAAACAGGTAAAACAGGAAAGAGAAAGATGGGTAATAAACAGAGTTCTGTTCTTGTTTGGCCAAAATGACAAATGCAGTTCTGGAGTTTCTGGAATCTTTCTTCTTACCAGTTATTAGGAAGTGGCCAGTCTCTTGTTATGCCAATTAAAGACAAAAACCAACAAGATGCAAGCTTGCATTGTAACAAGAATCTTTATGTCTAGAATAACAATATATTTTGCTTTGCTGTCTCTTTCATTGGTCCCCATCTTAAAACAGGATAATATTAGCTTCTACCTCATAGTGTGTTTAATGATTAAAAGCTCTTTGCACAGTGACTGGAAAACAGTAAGTACTCAGTTGCTATTAGTTGCTCTCATTTGTATTTACTTGAGATTCATTAGCTCATTTGAATTGTGATTGTGGTCACATGTTGATTATCCAGAGATAGTGGTGTTTAGTCTTTGATAGCAAATAGTATTGTTACATTTATCTCATTGATCTTATCCATCTTTTCTCCTTTGTTCTATGTTTATTCATTTCTCTCTTCTTCCTCATGCTCCTCCTCCTTCTCTCTTGCTCTCTTTTATTTGTCCTTCCTAATTTTTTTTTTTTTTTTTTTTTACTTTATTACCTTCGTTTTAGTTTACTGTGTGCTGGTTCAGCTTAATAAGATTGCTTTTTTGGTTGATTGGGAAAACCTCAATTTTCTTATGTATGACATGAGGGAACTGGATTGAACCAACTTGCAGTTCTCTCCCAGGGTCAGATTTTGAGGCTCTGTGAATCTGTATGATACAGTAATATGAATGTTTCAGGAGCAGATGAGAAGGAAATATGGAGAATCAAGGAGAGATGTTCAACTAGCTTGTTTCCTGGTGTGATAAGTGTGTTCCAAAAAATTCCCATCTTACACAATAGTGTGCAGAAGTGCTGAGGGTTAGTTTAAAGACATTAAAGTGAAAGACTGGGGAAAAGGTCTAGGTAAATGACAAAAACAGTACTTTCAAGGCATCTAATCCCTTCTCAGAGGATGATAAATTAAAATATACAGCAAAATCCTTGCATTCACATAGTATCTATTTTGTTGTTGTTTAGTCATTAAGTTGTATCTGACTGTTTGCAACCCTATGGACTATAGCCTGCCAGGCTCCTCTGTCCATGGAATTTCCCAGGCAAGAAGACTAGAGTGAGTTGCCATTTCCTTCTCCAGGGTATCTTCCCAGTTTACATTTTAGTTCTATTAAAATTTCCATTTCAAAGGATGTTTTGAAAGATGGCAAAAAAGAAAAGGCAAGAAAGTGGTCCTCTTAACTGTAGTTAGCAAAGTATGTGATTTAGTACATGGATTGCTTCCTGGTATTCATTCAAGATTAAAACTAGTAAAACTTTTCTAAGGTAACATGCAACATAAAAGAAGTGAAAGTGAAAGCCAGTACAGGAGTGCTGGTTACTAACAACTTCAGTTTTGATTTTGAAATATTCATTTATTTTTTTTTTACCAGGAAAGCTTACTTGTTTTTAGTAAATCCACATTCTGATTCTGTATTTCAATTGTTCTTGTTGTTGTTCAGTCGCTCAGTAATGACCAACTGTCTGCCACCCCATGGACTGCAGCATGCCAGGCTTCCCTGTCTTTCACTGTCTCCTGGAGCTTGCTCAAACTCATATCCATTGAGTCGGTGATGCCATTGAACCATCTTGTCCTCTGTCATCCCTTTCTTCTGCTTTCAATCTTTCCCAGCATCAGGGTTTAAATTAAGTTCAGTCAGTTGAAACAAACAGTATTTCAACTGACTGAGCTTTAAGTCTCCTACCAGTGGATGTTATTGCACAAATAAATTACTAAATTTTGTTTTTGTTTAATTTTTCTTTTGCAGCTTTTTTTCACTTTTCACTTGATAAAGTATGATGTTCAGAAAGATGAACCCATTAGAGATGAGCAGGGCTGGTGCAGTGAAGTGAAAAAAGGTAAGATTATTGTATTTGAAGATGCCTTTTCAGGTAAATTTTCTCAATTTCTCTTTAGTTACTGAATTTAGAAAGAAAGAATGGTTACTTCTGATATGTATTTGGATTTTTAGTGCAAGTAGAATGGTTTAATTGTTAAAAGTTACAGGCCCCATATGGGTCACTCAGATTGGTAATTACAAAAATTTCCAAGTGATTACTACTGACCTTAAAGTTTTCTTAATCCACCACTCCTACAGGGGCATATGTCTAATGTCCTATGTCATCAAGATATAAAAATGAATGGCAGTTTATGAGTCTATATACAGAGGAAGGTGAGACAGACTTGGATTTAAATCTGGGCTCTCACACTTAGAAACTGTCCAATTTGGGGCAAATCATTTAACCCATCAAAGTCTCATTTTCTTTATATGTAGGGTAGCAGTGACAATATTTTTTCATTAGCTTGCTGTTGACAGCTAAATGAGATGATGTTTACAGAGCCCTGTGGAAGGCCTGGCATGTAACTTGTTACCTCCCTCCCTTTCTCTTTGTTGTCCAGCTCCTCCTCCTCCAAGCTAGTCTTTCTTATAGTTTTGGGTTAGAAAATTTTTAATCAAAGCAAGTGCCCCAATTAACTAGCAGCTGCATATAATCAAGGTAGAAAATTAAATGTAGAAATGTGCCCTTAAAATTGATTTGAGATCCAGTCTGAGAAAATCAGGCCAAAGTTACTTTTAACTGCCTCATAATGTTTCAACTGCATTTCAGATGACTTCAAATATGGAGATAAAGTTCATAGACCTGTTCCCCACCTCCCCTCCGCCCCACACTACCTGAAAGATTGGACAAAAAGATGAGCCTTATCTATTAAAAAGCAAATACTCCAATCCTCTGAATTTCAAGCTTCAGAGCATTTATCAAATGTTTTTTTCTAATCCAACTCCATAGACAGTGTCTAAGAGAAAAGTCATTTCTAAGGAGATTGAAAAGACCTTTGTTTATCCCCACTCTTCTAGTGTGTTTTATTTATTATATTTATCATAATATGTGATATTGGAACTTAGATCCCCAAACTGCTTATGCAATCTCAGGGTTTTTCAGAAGCAGATTGTCCCCAGATATCTACTTTATAATTTTGCAGTTCTAGAAGAGGATTGCTCAGTTTTTGTTTTTGTTTTTTTCCCATTAAAGCATTGTGTCTTTCTTTGTGCTTGCACCGCAGTGAGGCATGGGTTTGATCACTCCCTAGTTGGGGAACCACGATCCCACATGCCATGCAATGTGACCCCTCCAAAACAAAATCATTGTGTCTTTCATAAATTATTCCTAAGAGGGAAAGATAAGAATACACTCTAACCTTTTTAAGCATTTGCAATAATTAATTTGTCAGGTAAGGAACTATGACCTGTGTCCTGAAGAAGAAAAAGAAAGAATATAAATTTTAAGGAAAATATAAGCGGCTTAGAAAATTCTGAAATGTTTATAGGGAGTGTAGATTGATGGAATAAGCAAGGGAGGAGAACCTTTGGAGTCAGATGAAAGTGAGAGTAAAAGTCGCTCAGTCGTATCTGACTCTGTGACCGCATGGACTTTACAGTGGAATTCTCCAGGCCAGAATACTGGAGTGGGTAGCCTTTCCCTTCTCCAGGGAATCTTCCCAACCCAGGGATAGAACCCAGGTCTCCTGCATTGCAGGCGGATTCTTTACCAGCTGAGCCACCAGGGAAGCCCAAGGATACTGGAGTGGGTAGCCTATCCCTTCTCCAGGGGATCTTCCCAACACAGGAATCGAACGGGGGTCTCCTGAATTGCAGGCGGATTCTTTACCAACTGAGCTATTCCCACCCCCGCTTCAGTTTCTTCACCTGTAAAATGAAGATAAAAGAGGGCCTGACTCAATAGGTTTCTGATGAGACTGAGATGGAATACCTATGTAAAGTGCTCAGAATAGTGACTGGTACCCAGAAAGTGCTCCTAAAGTGTAACAGTGGCAGCGATGATGATGATGATGGCATTGGTGATGACAGTGACAGCGAGGGGTCTCTGCTGAAGCAGGGCAGGTGAGTTTTGGCAGATGGCTTGTGTGCCCTGGGAACCCACAATGTCCAGAAGGAGTGGGAACAGTAAGAGTTGGAAAGTGTGTTAAAATAACAGAAACTTCTTTAGAGTTTGCTGGAATAGCCTCATCAGACTTGTCACATAGATGTTAACTGTCTTTACAGTGACCAAAATAAATCATTGGCCTTGAAATTGTCTGGGGAAGTGATTGCTGGTCCCCTTTGTCTTCTACTTTTAGAAGTAGTTTTTTACCTTGCTGACTGCTGAGCAATATCGTGATTAATTTGAATATACCTGATTAAAAATTATTTTAGGTTATGTATCTAAATATAAGTAAAACCAAAAAAATTCATGGCTTATCTCCTGTCTATTGAGGATTTCCAGAGGAATAAACATCTTCTTAAACTTGTAATAACATATTAATTAAATATAATCTAATATTATACAGAAAGATCATAGAGACTTGAGTTTGAGTTCTAGGCCCCTTCCTTTCTATTTGTTGAGCTTTACTAATATACTTCACTCTTTTGGGCCCTAGCACCTTCCCTGTGAAATAGGGATTATATTGATCAACTTCAAAGAATCTCTCTGAAAAAGTAATGACAGTTGCATTTCTCATGGGGCTTGCTCCATAGTAAGTGCCCAATAAATAAATATTGCCACCATCATAATCTTATTTAAAATTATCATTTTTGTTGTTATTTATATTATGGCCATTATTATTGGTGTTAGAATCTATGTAATCCAAAAACATAGCCATTAGTGTATCAACTCAGAATGTAAAATAAATTTAAAATTACTTTTTTTACATTCTATTTCCTTTTTGTTAGCTTTTCCAGAGTTATTTATACTTTGGTAGCCTGTAAAAGGGTGTGCTAGACTTGGGCACCCAGAGTAATTGATGTCAAATGTAATAAAAATAAGTTCAGAGGAAAGAAGGATAAGCTACACTGGATGTATTGGTCAGATGTAACAAGGTACACACATAGTGTGTGTAATAATAGTTTTAATCAAATCACTGAAAATGCCTCTCTCTCTCAGGGGAACCCGGACTTCTCATTTCTCAAGTGAGTGAAAAGAATCCCTTCTTTGGCTATGCTGGGAATAAGGAGCAGACAGAGAAGAAATTGCTTTGTGATGTTTTTAAGAAAGGAGATGTTTACTTTAACACAGGAGATTTAATGGTCCAAGACCAGGAGGATTTCCTTTATTTTTGGGACCGGATTGGAGACACTTTCAGGTATGGAATAGCATTGGTTGCAAAGCTTTTTTTTCAATTGTGAACACTGCTCTGAGGGAAGCTCTGTGGAAACATTATACACCACCTGCTCTGTACCTTCAGGGCACAGAGTGCTTTTATCTCAGTAATGGCTCCCAATTTAAAAATTCACTTCCCATCTGTTTCTAGATTGAAACATAAGTTACATTTTTATGTCATTTTTATAATTATCTTAATGAATCACTTGGATCACTTGGGTCCAAATCAGTGACTTCTTTTTTTTTTTTTGCTTGTTTTAAGAATATGATACAGGGAGACTAATGTGAAGTCTAAATTATAGGGTTAAAACAGAAAAACAATTCAGTCAAATACTGCCTAATTCTTGACTTCATGGCAAAAATAAAGAAACAGCAAAATTTACCTTTCTTATGTGTCTTTTTAATTCTTTATCTTAGGCTTATGAATTTGTTTTCTAATCAATGATTATAGAACAGTGGAGGACCAGACTATAAACAGTTCAGAAACATTCTTTTTCCTCACCTTCTTTGTGTCATGTTAGAAGGGCACCTTATGTAAAATCATTTTTAAAAAATATTCATTAAAAGAGCCAAAGAGGTTAATCCCTAGAAATTAAACAGGCTCAATAAACTGAAAGACAATATAACTTTCCTTTCAGGTTTTCTACCATTGTAGATAGAGAATGCTTTGTACTTAACTGTTATTATCAATATATTAGAAAGCAAAGAGATTTGTAGTTATTTTTATGACATTTAAAAAAAACATTTTACAGTAAGCAATTTATACCAATAAGATAAAAGATAAAGTAATTTTAACTGAAAAACAGATACTGATTTTGTTGACTTACAAAGTTCTTCCTTAGAAATGTCTTTCATATTGAAAACTGCCATTATTTTTGGTTATTAGGTGTCTGCACAGGGCCAAATACAGAGCGCTAAAACTTAGAACTGGGTACCTCATTCTTAACATATAAGTGTACTAACTGGAACTTGTTTTTTGTTTAGATGGAAAGGGGAAAATGTAGCAACCACAGAGGTTGGTGCTATCATTGGAATGCTGGATTTCATACAGGAAGCAAATGTCTATGGTGTGACTGTGCCCGGTATGAACAGATTTCAGGTTTGGGAGGGATTCTTAGAATGGAATGAAACTTTTCTTTCATTTTCAACAATCTTACTAATTGAACATTTCATTTTTCACATATTAAGATGTCTTAGTTTTGGCTTGGCAAAGTGATGTTGTAACCCCAAGCTAGCAAACTTCACAGTCACACCTGGGGAATGGTACCAATTGCGTTTTAATGTATGTGTGTATTTTTAAGCAAATCTTTTGAAAACTATAGTCAAGTTATTTAGTGCTAGAAATAGTTACAGGTTTTCAGTGGCCTATTATTTTTCTCTTGATGATGAGAAAAATGACTAGAATTTATACACACCACTATGTGTAATGACTAGATGACTAGAGTTTATACATACCACTAAACAGGAACATGTTCTAATTTAAATGTTTAATAACATTGACTTGTAGTTAAGTTTAATCTTTTTCAGAAGTTATTTTAAAATCTGTTTGGCCTCATCTTTATAAATATGTATATAAGTATTGTCTCATGTTGGTGAAAATGGCAAAGAGAAGTAACCAACTTGAAATCACAGTATAGCTATTCCCCTTCACCTAGTTTTTGTGTGTGTATGTGTGTTTTAAACAAACAACAGTATTTTCCAACTGATGTTTGCATGTGCAGGGGATACTGTTGGTGGGGATGTTTGGATAAGGCAGCAAAGAAAAAGTCTGCTTAATAGACAGTCTCTGGGTCCTAGGGAAATGCTATAAGAGATTCCGAACCCCTGGGGAAAAAGATGGGATGTTAAGCAGTAAGTAATCTGTGGATTTAGTCATGGAAATATCAGTCTCTAGTTTCTTATTTTTTTCATTGATACTTAACATGGCATTTTAAAAAATATATTTGTCTTTAAAATGTTTCCTCTTAATATTTCATATTAATAGTAATGGCATGCAAGTTAAGGGTAATTTATGGTTTTTTCTATTCCATCTATTTTATTTTTGTAGTGTAGGTAATTAAACATAGATTCTGCACATTTTCTTTCCTAAATCATTTCTAGAGAGTAAATCATAAGTTCAAGGAAAGACCCACTCATTCATGCTACTGTTGCATTGTTACTACTGCAATAGATGTAATGCCTATATTTGTAATAGTGTATAATGAACAGGAATTTTTTAAAAAATTCACCTACAGCTTGTAAAACTAACTCTATTACAAACTTTTCATTTTCAGGTTATGAAGGAAAAGCAGGAATGGCTTCTATTACTTTAAAACCAAACAAGTCTTTAGACTTGGAAAAAGTTTATGAGCAAGTTGTTACATTTTTACCAGCTTATGCCTGTCCACAATTTTTAAGAATTCAGGTAATTTTACCTACCCCTAAAATTTAAGACCAGGAATTTACAAGATAGTTTAATTACCACTTAGACAATATGTTCATTTTGTTTTTATTAGAAAATTTCGAGAACAATGAAAAGCATTAGGATGCTAATTTATGCCATATTTGAAGCTTAATTATAGACAAGAGCACAATAAAATGCTAGTCTTTGCCCTTGTCCTATTTGTTGCCCTCCTCCTCTTCAATCTGGATAAATGATAGTCCCCGTGATGGTGGCAAGACAAACCCACATCTTACACATGCCTTTGTGCTCTGTGAAAATAATTGATGCTGTATTCCTAAAATTAGATCCCACCAGGCCGCCTCAGAGCATCTGCAGAATGTGTGTAGACCCTCAAGGCAATTGGCTTTAAGCAATTTTGCTTTTAATTTTTATCCTCATTCTGTCCAGTCTCCCTCAGCGACTTTATATCTTGGGGGAATTCTGAACTCATTTGTTTTGAGAGGTGAGTGTGTGTGTTAACCACTTACTCGTGTCCAGCTCTTTGTGACCCCGTGGACTGTAGCCTACCAGGCTTCTCTATCCATGGAATTCTCCAGGCAAAAGTACTGGAGTGGGTTGCCATTTCCTTCTCCAGGGGATCTTCCTGACCCAGTGATCAAACCCGGCTCTTCTGCATTGCAGGAGGATTCTTTACCATCTGAGATATAGGGAAGTCCTTTGCGAGGTGGGCCCTCTCTTGTTAGGTTGCTGGAGAAAAGTCCAGTAAAAAGAAAGCAAATTTACTCAGCTACTAGGTAACTTTGCATGCTCATTTATTCAGCCATTTATTCATATAATACTGTGCCTCAAAAATAATTTCCCAAAACTAGTCCTCCATATCTCTTAACATCAGTTCAGTCATTCAGTTGTATACGACTCTTTGCGACCCCATGGACTGCAGCACACGAGGCTTCTCTATCCATCACCAACTCCCGGAGCCTACTCAAATTCATGTCCGTGGCATTGGTGATGCCATCCAACCATCTCATCCTCTGTCGTCCCCCTCTCCTCCCACCTTCAATCTTTCCGAGCATCAGGGTCTTTTCAAATGAGTCGGTTCCTCCCATCAGGTAGCCAAAGTATTGGAGTTTCAGCTTCAGCATCAGTCCTCCCAGTGAATATTCAGGACTGATTTTCTTTAGGATGGACTGGTTGGTTCCCCTTGCAGAGACTCGCAAGAGTCTTCTCCAGCACCACAGTTCAAAAGCATCAATTCTTTGCACTTAGCTTTCTTTATAGTCCAACTCTCACATCCACACATGACTACCGGAAAAACCATAGCTTTGACTAGACGGACCTCTGTTGGTAAAGTAATGTCTCTGCTTTATAATAAGCTGTCTAGGTTGTTTACAACTTTTCTTCCAAGGAGCAAACATCTTTTATTTCATGGCTGCAGTCACCATCTGCAGTGATTTTGGAGCCCCCCCCAAATAAAGTCTGTCACTGTTTACATTGTTTCCCCATCTATTTGCCATGAAGTGATGGGACCAGATGCCATGATCTTGGTTTTCTGAATGTTGAGTTTTAAGCCAACATTTTCACTCTCTTCTTTCACTTTCATCAAGAGGCTCTTCAGTTCTTCTTTGCTTTCTGCCATAAGGGCGGTGTCATCTGTATATCTGAGGTTATCGATAGTTCTCCCGGCAGTCTTGATTCCAGCTTGTGCTTCATCCAGCCTGGCATTTCGCATGCTGTACTCTGTATATAAGTTAAGTAAGCAGCATGACAGTATACAGCCTTGACGTACTCCTTTCCCAATTTGGAGCCAGCCTGTTGTTCCATGTCCAGTTCTAACTGTTGCTTCTTGACCTGCATACAGATTTCTCAGGAGGAGGGTCAGGTGGTCTGGTATTTCCGTCTCTTGAAGAATTTTCCACGGTTTGTTGTGATCCACACAATCAAAGGCTTTGGCGTAGTCAGTAATGCAAAAGTAGATGTTTTTCTGGAACTCTTGCTTTTTTGATGATCCAGGAGATGTTGGCAATTTGATCTCTGGTTCCTCTGCCTTTTCTAAATCCAGCTTGAACATCTGGAAGTTCATGGTTCATGTACTGTTGGAGCCTGGCTTGGAGAATTTTGAGCATTACTTTGCTAGCATGTGAAATGAATGCAATTGTGCAGTAGTTTGAGCATTCTTGGTAATTGCCTTTCTTTGGGATTGGAATGAAAACTGACCTTTTCCGGTGCTGTGACCACTGCTGAGTTGTCTGGATTTGCTGGCATATTGAGTATAGCACTTCACTGAGTCATCTTTTAGGATTTGAAATAGCTCAACTATTTCTTATCTTAACATAATTATGTAGAATTTTTCTGGGTATATGAGTCATATCACTGTTAGATCCCTAATAGAGCAATAGCTGACCTAATATTCTTTTTTAAAATATTTGCTGAGTAATTGCTGTGGCCAAGTCACTGCTTGGCCAATGAGATGGATCATCTAAACTGTCACAAATACATATCCATTTACATCATATTTTAAGAGCTTTTACATATATCATCTCAGATTATTTTTATAGCAATGCTCCGAAATGATAAATGTAGTGCAAAGTGTAAGTCGCTCAGTTGTGTCTGATTCTTTGCGACCCCGTGGACTTTACAGTCCATGGAATTCTCCAGTAATTATGAAAAAGAAGTAATACATTTTTAATTGAAATTTTTGAAATAATTGTAGATTCACATGCATTTGTAAAAATCAATACAGAAAAGTCATCTGTGCCTTTTACATTAGCTTCCTCTAATGGTACCATTTTTCACAAAGATTATTGAATATTGACAATGATACAGTCCACTCATCTTATTAAAATTGCCTCTGTTTTTACTTGTACTCATTTGTGTGTGTGTATCAGTCCATACATTTTTATAACCTGTATGGCTTGTATCAATTACCATAGTCAAGATGTGAAAAATTCCACCACCACAATGCTCCCTCTTGTTACCCTTTTCTAACTCCACCCAGCTCTCTTCTGTCCCTCCCATCTTGCCCCAGAAGAATATATTTTAATGGAGTAGAAAGTTGATGGATCAAATAATATTTTAAACATGTACCTCCAAGGGCAACTTAAAATTCACGATCATTAATCAAAAGAAGTATTTTGGGCATAGGACTCCTCCAAAGATTAAATCAGTCTTGTACAAATTTAGAAGATATTTTAGAATCTTTCAGTTCAGTTCAGTGGCTCACTAGTGTCCGACTCTTTGCGACCCCATGAATTGCATCACGCCAGGCCTCCCTGTCCATCACCAACTCCCGGAGTCTACCCAAGCCCATGCCCATTGAGTCAGTGATGCCATCCAGCCATCTCATCCTCTGTCATCCCCTTCTCCTCCTGCCCCCAATCCCTCCCAGCATCAGGGTCTTTTCCAATGAGTCAGCTCTTCGAATGAGGTGGCCAAAGTATTGAAGTTTCAGCTTCAACATCAGTCCTTCCAATGAACACCCAGGACTGATCTCCTTTAGGATGGATTGGTTGGATCTCCTTGCAGTCCAGGGGACTTTCAAGAGTCTTCTCCAACACCACAGTTCAAAAGCATCAGTTCTTCGGGACTCAGCTTTCTTCACTGTCCAACTCTCACATCCATACATGACTACTGGAAAAACCATAGCCTTAGAATCATTAAACACCTAAAAAACATGATCCATGAGTGTCATGTTTATTACAGTATTTGCTATAATGTCATGCATAGTGCAGGACAGTTGGCAGCACAATTATTTAATAAATAAATAAATAATTTAATAAATAAATTAATAAATGATCTAAGAAACGCAAAAGTATAAGTTACTTCTGACAAAAGGAATAGGATGATTATCTTATTAAAAATTTGTTTAGCACATATTTTAAAAGGATTCTTTTTGCCAATAAATTTACAAGAAAATTTTAAATGTGATATTACTTAATATGGCTGAGGTGCAGTGCAACCAGTCCTTTCAGTCTGCTTGTGGAAGCACAAATTGCTGTCATCACTCTAGGAAACAATTTGGTAAGTGTGCGATCACACTCTTAGAACCTGCATATATTTTGATTTTGCAATTTCAGTTCCAAAAATTTACTCTTAGGACATAACTAAAGATGCACAAATGTTATGTATAAAATGTTATTTTTTTTTCTGTTCTCTATACTTTCAAGAACAAGTATAAGGTTAATTAGCATTTTATAATTAGAGGAACCCTGATTAAACCATTAAATTGTGGTATTTTGATGAAAATTACCTAATCTGGAGAAAAATACCTAGTATAATATTTTTGTTATTTTCTAAAAAAAGGCAGAACATCAAATTTTATGTAGTGAACTTCTAGTTTTCCAAAAGAGAAAAAATAATATATGCTTCTACACAGTTATATCTAATTCTGTGATGACAGTGTAGGATAGGGGATGAGATTAGAGAAGAAGGTTCAAAAAGAAGTAGATTTAGTTGAATTAGCTCATAAGGATGTTTAAAAATGGCCAAACTACTCATAGAACCTGAAAGTTATATGGACCCTACATGTCATCTGAGTTAAAAGAAGGTTGCTTCTTTATGCCTGAAACTACCACACAGATCCTTTAAATTCCTTGTCTCCTTTAAATTCCTTAAAGCAAAGATGTGTAAGCTTTCTAGATCCATAGCATCTTTAGTGTCTTTGTAATTATTTCATGGCACTCTTGCATCAAAGCCTACTGCTTCCCTGTGGCATCTGTCTGCAATGCAGAAGACCCAAGTTCGATCCCTGGGTCGGGAAGATCCCCTGGAGAAGGAAATGGCAACCCACTCCAGTATTCTTGCCTGGAAAATCCCATGGACGGAGGAGCCTGGTGGGCTACAGTCTATAGGGTCGCAAAGAGTCAGACACAACTGAGCAACTTCACTTGGGTCAAAACAAGTACCTAAGCATTCATTTATTCAGTAGTTAGGACAAAGTAAAATAAATATTTACATCTAATAAATTAGTTGCTATTTGTAAAGATAATGCATATACGTGGAAAGAAAATGCTTTTATTTCATATTTAAATAATCACATGTATTAAGGAGATGTTACATTGGGTATTACACAGCTCCTCAAATTTTGGAGTTGCATTGTATTGAACAGGACCAGACTAATTCCATAGTCCACATTGATTTTGGTTATGCTTGCTTTTTATGATAGCAACCACTGAAAACCCTGTTTCCCAGAGACATGACATCATGGAAAAGAATGTATCACAAACTGATATTGAAACTGTGAACTGTTCAGTACCTTGAGCCAGACGTTTTCTCATGTGACATCAGATGTCACTGGATTTACCTTGAAACATTTAAATATCCCATGGAGACCCTGGCAATTCACTGAGGTACCATGAAGCACCTCAGTGTATAGTTTGGGAACCCAAGTTTTAGATCATTCCTTATCCTCTCTGGTTCTTGCACTATTCTGCCTTATGGAATAGTTTGCTGTCTTTTGTAACTTTTATCTCCTTACAGTCTAGTAGCATTCTTTGTACATGATATCGTATTGATGTTGGAGTGGAGAGATAAATCTATATGTTTTAGACATATTTGTAGTCAGTTGTAATCAGTTATTAACTATATTTGTATTTCTTATGAAGTTTACAGGAAAATCAAGGTAAAGATTTAAATGTTCTAAAGGGCACTTAGAATTTAAAAATCTAAACATTTTTAATGCTAAATTATTAGTAGTAAAAATAGAGATGCTTACTGGATGTAAAAATGTTATAATTAAATATTATGGTCTGTATTATTGAATATTTTATTTGTATATTATAGGTAATGTTAAATGATTCCACTAATCCAGGTCATTGCTTTATAGGAAGAGATGCAAGCAACAGGGACATTCAAACTACAGAAGTTTCAGTTGATGGAAGAAGGATTTAGTCCATTGAAAATTTCTGACCCACTTTACTTCATGGATAACTTGAAAAAATCATATATTCCTTTGACCAAAGAAATTTATGATCAGATTATATTAGGGAAGATTAAACTTTAAGATATTTTTATATATGGGATTTTCACATGCTGCTTAGGAGGAATGAGAGGACAGTGATTCTTTAATATGATAAGGGGAGTGGGAACTGACATTAATTAGGCATGTACTGTATTTCCTTAATATGAAACAATTTTTCCTTAATTAAGTAATAATTTTAATTTGTCTCAATTGATAACAAACTTTAGTTGATTATTCTTTTTACCTATTTGGGGATCCAGTGCATAAGTAAATATCTGCCTTTAAGTTTTTAAATAATAAATAAGTAGTTAACAATTTAGACACATGCTAAAAATATACATATTAATGTTTAAAATTTCTAGTTTTGAGTGAAAGGTTGAATTTTACTCAAATATTTGATTTTTATGTGCCCTGTCTTACAAGTCAATAAAACTATCCTTATTAATGTGAGTTTTGAGGTTTTGTTTTGATGTTTTTAATTGTAAATTTTCATTTAAAGGAAGGTAACTGACTAAATGCATGCACTCCTGTATCCCTTTTCCTAAATTCACATGAAGATGCTAGAAGAAATGTAAAAATATGAAACAATAAAGCAGGAAAACTGGAAAGCCCCAAGCATTTAAGAATTTTTGGAAGATATATAAGTGGGATCAAGTTGATGCTAAAATCCAACAGACCTGTGCTGGTGGTGGTTTAGTGACTAAGTCATGTCTGGCTCGTGCGACCCCATGGACTGAGCCCACCAGGCTCCTCAGTCCATGGGATTCTCCAGGCAGGAGTACTGGAGTGGGTGCCATTTTCTTCTCCAGGGGATCTTCCAGAATCAAACCCAGGTCTCCTGCAGTGCAGGCGGACTCTACTGACTGAGCTATGAGGTAAGCCCTCAATAGAGCTACAGAGACCACTAGCAATACAGGGAAATAATAGACTAGAATAGGACCAGTGTGTTAACACCAAGATCAGATGCATAAAAGCTTTGAATGTGAACAGTCTTCTGAATAGTTAACCAGGAAATGTATCAAAAGAATTGTGCAATAATTACAGTGGTACTTATCTCCATCTGGAAGCACCAGGCTCCAGTGTTTGGCTGAAGCCAAAAGCAGGTGAAAGACTCTCTTATCAAAGTAAGCTAACTTCCTCAGGAGTGGGTGGTAGAGCTGGTCTTAAAGTCCTGTATAGCACGGGGAACTCCGCTCAGTGTTATGCGGCAGCTTGTATGGGAGGGATGTTAGGGGGAGAATGAATACTTGTGTATGTGTGGCCAGCTTGTATGGGGAGGGTGTTAGGGGGAGAATGAATACTTGTGTATGTGTGGCCAGCTTGTATGGGGGGGTGTTAGGGGGAGAATGAATACTTGTGTATGTGTGGCTGAGTCCCTTTGCTGTCCACCTGAAACTCTCGCAACATTGTTAATCAGCTAAACTCCAATACCAAATTGGAAGTTAAAAAAGAAGAAGAAGAAGAAAAGCAGGCCCAGCAGGCAACTCCTTTGCCCATAAACCTAATTCTCTGTACAACCAGAAGGAAAGTTGGCTTTGCCTCCTGTTGCTTCCCCATGCTAAAACATTTATTTTGGCTGGAAGAGAAGTTGCAGATAGTTCCTTTTTGTCATTGTTAGAAAAATGTATATTATAAAGGTGAAATATTTTTTAAATGTAAAGATTAATCATAAGTAGCATGTAAACAAAAGGTTACACTTTCTAATGAAGAAAATGAAAGAGAAAATAATGTCAATTTTGAAAAAATCCATAATTTTAAGAGAAAAATTGTAAATGAATAGGAATAGAAAAAGTTAAATAAATCTAAGGGTATCCATGCTCTTACTATGTAAATGAAAATGGATAATTGTCTTTATTAAAAATTTATTAAGTAAATGAAATTTTTATTTAATTTTTGTATTGCTTATCTGACTGCTATTTACCTTTCCCATTAAAAATCTGTTTTGCTTTTATGTTTATATTTTTAATTTAGATTAAAATGCTATAAATTTGAATGAACTTTTTTTTTTAATACTAATTCATAGCTCCTTAAAATCATTGGAGACTAGATTGAGAGACAAGATGGTGGAGTAGAAGAACATGAGCTCACCTCTTCTTGTAGTAACACCAAAATACAATTAACTGCTGAATAACCATCAACAAAAAAACAGTGGGATCTACCAAAAAAGATGCCATGCATCCAAAGAATACGCCACAAGAAGATGGTAGGAGGGGTGCAATCATGATAAAATCAAATCCCATACATGCCATGTAAACAACCCACAAACCGGAAAATAATTATAACACAGAAGTTTTCCCACAAGATCAAAAGCTCTGATCCCCACATCAGGCTTCCTATACTGGGGGCGGCGGGGGGCAGGGAGCGGTCTGTCAATGGGAGGAGGAACCCCCGGAGGGTCTGGCTCTGGTGGCCAGTGGGGTTGGAGCTCAGGAGTTCCACAGGACTGGGGGAAACAAACCACTCTTGGAAGATGCGTACAAAGTCTCATGCACACCAAAGCCCAGGGGAAAAGCAGGGACCTCATAAGAAACTGGACCAGACCTGTCTGCTAGTATTGGAGGGTCTTCTGAGAAGGCGCAGGTTGGAGGGTGGCATGGGGCGGGGGGTGCAGTTCACTGCTGGGACAGAGACAGTGGCAGTAATAATTCTGGAGAGTACTCATTGGTGTGAATCCTTTTGAAGATCACCATTTTCTTATCAAGATCTAACTCCACACAACAGTTTGTAGGATCCAGTGTTGGGACTCGTCAGGTTAAATAACCAATAGGGAGAGGACACAGCCCTACCCGTCAGCAAACAGGCTGCTTAAAGTCTTCATCAGCACTCAGCTACTCAATAAATAAGCTCCCTGACACAGCCCTTTACCAGTGGGACAAGACTCAACTTTACCCAGCCCTGGGCAGGAACCAGTCCCTCCCACCAGGAAGCCTGCATAAGCCTCTTAGACAGCCTCATCCAGCAGAGGGCAGATACCTGAAGCAAGGAAAACTATAACTGCAGCCTGCAGAACAAAAACCTCAGTCATAGAATGTAGCATAAAATGAGACAGCAGAGGAAGATGTCCTAGATGAAGGAGCAAGGTAAAACCACAGAGCAACTAAATGAAGTAGAGGTAAGCAATCTACTGGAAAAAGAATGCAGCGTAATGATAATGAAGATGATGACCCAGAATTTCAGAAGAATGGAGGAGCAGATTGAGAAGATACAAGAAATATTTAACAAAGACCTAAAGAACAAACAGAGAAGAACAATACAAAAACTGAAATGAAAAATACACTAGAACAAATCAACAGCAAAGTAACAGAGGCAGGAGAATGGATAAGGAAGCTATAAGACAGAATGGTAGAATTTGCTGCTGTGGAACAGAATAAAGCAAAAAGAATGATTAGAAGCAGAGACAGTCTAAGAGACCTTTAGGACAACGTTAAATGCACCTAAATTTGCATTAAAAGGGGTCCCAGAAGGAAAAGAGAGAGAAAGGACTTGAGAAGGTATTTGAAGGATAGTAGCTGAAAACTTCCCCAACATGGGAAATTAAACAGTCACCCACGTCCACAAAGCACAGACAGTCCCAGGAAGGATAAACCCAAGGAAGAGCATGCAAGACACATAGTAATCAAGTTGACAAAAATTAAAGATGAAGAAAAAACATTAAAAGCAATGTATAGTGTATAAAAGAATTCCCATAAGGTTACCAGCTGATTTCTTAGCTGAAGCTCTGTAGGCTGGAAGGGAATGGCACAATATATTTAAGTGATGAAAAGATAAAACAACCAAGAATAATCTACCAAGTAAGGCTCTCATTCAGACTTGACAAAGAAATAAAAAGGTTATAGACAAGCAAAAGCTAAGAGAATTCAGCATCACTAGACCAGTTTTGCAACAAGTACTAAAAGAACTTCTCTAGGGTGAAAAAGAAAATGCACAACTAGAAACAAGAAAATTATGAATAGGAAAGCTCACTGGTGAAGATAACCATATCGTAAAGGTAGGAGATAATTCATACACAAGTATGATATCAAAACCAGCAATTGTTAGGAGAGCACAAATGCAGAATATTGGAAATACACTTGAAATGAAAAGACCAGCAACTTAAAACAATCTTGGCTATATATAGACTGCTTTATCAAAATCCCATGGTAACAACAAACTGAAAATCTACAATGGATACACACAGAAAATAAAAAAGAATCCAAACATAACACTAAAGTTAGTCATGAGATCACAAGAGAAGAGAACAAAGGAGGAAGGGAAGAAAAAAGACCTATACAAAACACATCCAAAACAATCAGCTAAATGGCAATAAGAAAATACATATCAGTAATTGTCTTAAACATAAAGAGATTAAGTGCTCCAACCAGGAGAGATAGACTGACTTAGTGGATACATAAATAAGACCTGTATGTATGCTACCTACAAGAGACCCAGTTTAGATCTAGGAAGACATACAGACTGAAAGTGAGGAGAGGAAAAAAGTATTCCATGAAAATGAAAATCAAAAGAAAACTGGACTAGTAATGCTCACATTCAACAAAATATATTTGGAAATAAAGACTGTTATGAGAGACAAAGAAGGAAACTGCGTAATGATCAAGGGATCAACCCAAGAAGACGATATAACAATTATTAATAAATATGCACATAGCATTTCAATATTTAAGGCAGGTACAAACAGCCATAAAAGGACAAATCAACAGTAACACAGTTAAGTGTGGGGAACTTTAACACTTTCATCAATGGGCGGATCATCTGGGCATAAAATCAATAAGGAAACACAGGCTTTAAATGACACATTAGGCCAGATGGAAGTAATTGAAATTTAAAGAGCATTCCATCCAAAAGCATCAGAATACACATTCTTCTCAAGTGCACATGAAACATTCTCCTGGTTTGATCACATGTTACACAACAAAGTGAACCTTCTTAAAGTTAAGAAAATTGAAATCATATGAGACATCCTTTCCTACCATGACTCTATGAGATTAGAAATCAACTACAAGAAAAAAAAAAAACCAACAACTAAAAAACACAAACATGTGGCAGCTAGATAGTATGGAAGAACTGATGCTGAAGCTCCGATACTTTGACCACCTGATTTAAAGAACTCACTCACTGGAAAAGACCCCGATGCTAGGAAAGGTTGAAGGCAGGAGGAGAAGGGGATGACAACCAGATGGTTGGATGGCATCACTGACTAGTTAGACATGAGTTTGAGCAAGCTCTGGGAGTTAGTGATGGACAGGGAAGCTTGGTGTGCTGCAGTCCATGGGGTCACAAAGGGTCAGACGTGACTCAACGACTGAACTGAGCTGAACTAAACAACCAATGGATTACTGAAGAAATCAAAGAGGAAATCAAAAAATACCTAGAGACAGATGAAAGTGAAAACACAGGATATAAAACCTGTGGGACAGAAGCAAAAGCCGTTCTAAGAGGGGAGTTTATAGCAATACAATCTTAAATTATTTACTTAATAATTTAATTGAATTATTTACTTAAATCTCAGTAAATAAAAATCTCAAATCAATAACCTAACCTCACACCTAAAGCAACTAGAGAAAAATAAAAAACAAAACCCAAAATTAATAGAAGGAAAGGAATTATAAAGATCAGAGCAGAAATGATTGAAATAGAGATGAAGAAAATACAAAATATCAGTGAAACTGAAAGCTGGTTCTTTGAAAAGATTAAAAAAAAAAATTGATAAACCTTTAGCCAGACTCACCAAGAAAAAGAGGTAAAGAGCTCATGTCAATAAAATTAGAAATTAAAAAGAAATTACAGTGGACACCATGGAAATACAAAGGATCAAAAGAGACTACTCAAGTGGCACAGTGGTAAAGAATCCAAACAGTAGATGCAGGTTTGATCCTTGGATTGGGAAGATCCCATGGAGAAGGAAAAGGCAACTCACTCCAATATTCTTGCCTGGGAAGTGGACAGAGGAGCCTGGTGGGCTGCAATCCATGGGTCAGAAAGAGTTGGACACAGTGACTAAACAACAGCAAAATGCAAATAATAATTATAGCATAGACAATGTGAAATTCAATGGAAAAATTATAGATATCTATGACGCACTGGGGAAAGAAATCTTAAAGTTCTTTACAAATTAGGAAACTACAACTTAAAATAAGGATGAGATACTTTTTACCAATGAGAGTTGAACAATTATGAAGATTGGATGGGTCTAGAGCTGGCAACATACTAAAAATAGAACTCTTGTAAGTATTGTTGGTAGGCCTATAAACAATTGCAACTCTCTGGACAACAGTACCTGTCAGAATATAAAATGCATATAACTTTGACCCAGCTATTCTACTCCTAGGAATAAAAAGTTATTGATAGTGAGCCAATATTTATGTTAGATTAGATTCAATTCAGGGCAATATTACTAATTGAAGACCAACCTAAAAGTAGAGAAAACTAAATAAATATTGGTAGAATCTATATTTTGTGATGCTCTGCAGTGATTAAAAAAATGTGACTAAAATGTCAGTATGTGCTAATGTGGAATCATTTCCATGTTATATGAGTAAGTATAGAGTTTGCAGAGAGTATCATTTGTTAAAAATACATTGAGAAATACAAATATTTGCAAGTACATTTTCAAATAGTCATAATTAATTAAGAAGTATAGAATTGGATGGGCAATGGGTGGGTTTTTACTTTTTACTCTATACCCTTTGTGTCATTTGAATTGAAAAACTCTGCTGATGTAAACTTTTAAAACAGCTTAAAAGTTAACTATCTTGACATCTCTAAGGAAAGCATAAGATAGATAGCAGAGAATTAAATTGTGTTATTACAGGAGAAAATGTAATATACTCAACCTTTCTCAGTAGAAATAATTTTTAGGTTGTCATCTTCTCCTTCAATATATTTTACTTCCCTGTAGATTCTACCACTTCTTGACATATATAAGATGAATTAAGACAGTTCAGGAAAGAATAAAAAACAATGATATTTTTTATAAACTTCATACATGAGTGTTATCTTCTTGAGGAAGCACACTCTGGCTATTAATTCTGCCTACATTTCAGTTACTTTGCAAGTCAATTTTAAAATATATAACAGAAACCAAGTTTGAACCACATTCTTGATGATCTTTCATGATTTGTTACACCTGATTTTTTTTTTTTTTTTTACTGGTGAAAGGATTTATCATTGGGGCTGTAGTTTTCACACCGGAAAGCTCTGGGTAACATCTTCACCAAATTAAAAGTCAAACTTAATATACAATATTAAAAATGTCTGTGGAGTTTACTGACCTCTTGCAGTGCTCCCATTGTCTTTTCCTTAGTCAGAATTTTGGTTTCCTGATTTAAACTGACATTTCATCCATGTAAACTATTTGACTCACTTCCTTCTGAAGGGACATAGCTGCACGGTTACCATCTGTGTACTCTGTCATATTTCAACAATGAGGTAAAAGGGTGAAAGTGTGAGTGCATTTCCCAGTCAGCACAGCCTGACCTGTGAAGAGAGATGATTTCTCCTCTTCGTCTGATTACTACAGGAAGCCCTCATTGCCACAGTCTTTAGCCTCCAACAAGAGGCCAGATTCTCAGGGTCAGAGTGAGCAACAATCATTTGTGCATCTTTTAATATGTAGGTACTCAGGTGCTCCCCCAACTCTACAAATCAGCAATTCTGTTGGATATAGGTCCTGGGAACTTGCATTTTAAATATCTCCTCTAAGATTCAGTCCCAATCTTCATTAAACCAACTGGTTGCTCATGTTTTCTTTACTATATCATACTTCTCCATGCTTTCCCAATCTTCCAGTCCGCATCCACCCCATTGCATTCAGTTGATAGCCTGCCTCACACTTATTGAGAATATACAAGTCACCATCTGGGAACACTGTCATTTTCATAGCACTTGAAAAATTGTAAGTCCACATGCCAATTACTTTCATTTTTCTTGCTGTGGAATGAATGTTCCTTTTACTATCAAAAGCTCTTACCTTCTATGTTCTGGAAGTCATCTTCTCCCCCCCACCCCAACTTAAGAATTCTTCCTGATTATCTTCCTTTCTCTTCTGAATTTAATCTCTCCTTTCTATTCAATTATTTCCCTCAATATATAAATATGACCTGTTATTTTCCACATTTAAAAAGACGTCCTGTTTCTAGAACTAGACTAAACTAGAACTAGGTGATTTTAAAGTATGTGTGGAGAAATAAACAGGCAAAAATATCTAAGATAATTTTGCAGAAGGATGAGCCATGAGTGCTAATGAGTCATATCTCATATTAAAACATTTCATAAACACTCAGCAGTTAAAGCAGTGTGTTCCTGGCTCATGGATAGACAGGTCGGCCAATGGAAAATGATCAAAAGGTTGAAACAAAGACAAGAATTTTAATGATGTGGATAACCATGATGGTGTGGTCACTCACCTACAGCCAGCAGTCCTGGAGTGTGAAGTGAAGTAGGCCTTAGGAAACATTACTATGAACAAACCTAGTGGAGGTGATAGAATTCCAGCTGAGCTATTTCAAATCCTAAAAGATGATGCTGTTAAAGTGCTACACTCAATATGCAAGCAAATTTGGAAAACTGAGCAGTGGCCGCAAAACTGGAACATCATTCCAGTCTTTTCCATTCCATTCCATTTCCATTTCCATTCCATTTTCATTCCAATCCCAAAGAAAGGCAACGTAGACTTACATTTTTCAAGTACTATGAAAATGACTTTGTTCCCAGATGGTGACTTGTATTTTCATAAATTACCATACAATTGCAATCATTTCACATGCTAGAAAAATTATGCTCAAAATTCTTCAAGTGCTCAAAATTCAATAAAAATTATGCTCAAAATTCAAGCTAGGCTTTAGCAGTATGTGAACTGAGAATGTCGAGATGTACAAGCTGGATTTAGAAAAGGCAGAGGAACCAGAGATCAAATTGCCAACATCCATTGGATCATAGAAAAAGCAAGGGAATTCCAGAAAAATATCTACTTCTGCTTCATTGACTACACTAAAGCCTTTGACTGTGTGGATCACAACAAACTATGGAAAATTCTTAAAGAGTTGGGAATGCCAAACCACTTTACCTGCCTCCTGAGAAATCTGTATGCAGGACAAGAAGCAACAGTTAGAACTGGACACGTAACAACAGACTGGTTCCAAATCAGGAAAGGAGTACATCAAGGCTGTATATTGTCACCCTGCTTATTTAACTTCTATGCAGAGTACATCATGTGAAATGCCAACTGGATGACTCACAAACTGGAATCAAGCTTTCTGGGAGAAATATCAACAACCTCAGATATGCAGATGATACCATTTTAATGGCAGAAGGTGAAGTGGAACTAAAGAGCCTATTGATGAAGGTGAAAGAGGAAAAGGAAAAACCTGGCTTAAAACTCAACATTCAGAAAATTAAGATCATGGCACCCGGTCCCATCACTTCACGACAAATAGATGAGGAAAAAGTGGAAATAGTGATAGATTTCATTTTCTCAGGCTTCAAAATCACTGCAGACAGTGACTGAAGCCACGATGCTCGCTCCTTGGAAGAAAGCTATGACCATCCTAGAAAGCATATTAAAAAGCGGAAACATTGCTTTGCTGATAAAGATCCATATAGTAGAAATGATGTTTTTTTTTTCAGTAGTCATGTACGGGTGTGAGAGTTGGACCATAAAGAACATTGAGAGCCAAAGAATTGATGCTTTTGAACTGTGGTGTTGGAGAAGACCCTTGAGAGTCCCTTGGACAGCAAGGCGATCAAACCAGTCAATCCTAAAGGAAGTCAATCCTGAATATTCATTAGAAGGACTGATGCTGAAGCTTAAGCTCTAATACTTTCACCACCTGATGGAAAGAGGTGACTCATTGGAAAAGACCCTGATGCTGGGAAAGGTTGAAGACAGAAGGGGTAGGGGGCGACAGAGGATGAGAGGGTTGGATGGCACAATTGACATGAGTTTGAGCAAACTCAGGGAGATAGTGAAGGACTGGGAGGCCTGGCTTGCTGCAGTTCATTGGGTCACAAAGAGCTGGACATGACTTAGAAACTGAACAACAACAAATGACAGCAATAGAACAAAGATACGTTTTTAAATAAATGGTCTTGAGACAAAAAGATTACCATCTGGAAAAGATAAATTCATACCACACACTGTATATGAGGATAACCTCTAAACACATGAAATATTTAAATGTGAAACATTGAAAGAAAATATGAGCCAATATCTCCATAACACTAGAGAGGCAAAGGCCTTTCAAATATAACTCAAAATTCACAAACCAAAATGGAAAGATAAAAATATTTGATGACATAAAAGGAAAGAAGGAAAAATGAGGAGACAGTAGAGGGAGATGATGGGGAGGAAATATGAAAGAGATAGAAGAAGAGAAGTTGGAGGAGGAAGAAAGAAAAGAGTAACTTCAGTTTGGGGAAAAAATACTACAAAATCAAATGACAAATGAAAAACTAGGGGAATAACTGCAACTCACATCACAGATAAGGGATAATCCCTTAAAGATCTCTTAGAAAAGGTAAGTAGTGTGGTACATACACACAATGGAATATTACTCAGCTATTAAAAAGAACACATTTAAGTCAGTTCTAATGAGGTGGATGAAACTGGAGCCTATTATACAGAGTAAAGTAAGTCAGAAAGAAAAACACCAATACATTTTATTAACACATATATATGGAATTTAGAAAGATGGCAATGACGACCCTATATGCAAGACAGGAAAAGAGACACAGATGTAAAGGGCAGACTTTTGGACTCTGTGGGAGAAGGTGAGGGTGGGAAGATTTGAGAAAATAGCATTGAAACATGTATATTACCATATGTGAAATAGATCACACATCCAAGTTCGATGCATGAAACAGGGCACTCAGTCAGTGCCCTGGGACAACCGAGAGGGATGGGATGGGGAAGGAGGTGGGAGGGGGTTTGGGATCGGGGGGACACATGTACACCCATGGCTGATTCATGTCAATGTATGGCAAAAACCACCACAATATTGTATAGTAATTAGCCTCCAATTAAAATAAATAAATATTTTAAAAAAAGAAAAAGTAGTACAGTTAACAAAAACAACAACAAAAAATAGATGAAGGTTATAAACATAAATAGTTTGGAGGACATAATTTTCTCAAGTGTATAAAAAATGTCCTTGCTTATTCATAATAAGAGAAACACAAACATTCTGGAAGTACACTTCGCTTCTATTTTGCACTTATATTGTCAAAACTCAAAAGTCTCCCAACAGTTGGCAAGGGAAAAGAAAACAGGCCTTCATATATTGCTAATGGAAGTGTAAAATTATACAATCCTGTAGAAATCACTAGCAATATCTATAACTTTGTAAAGTAGGTATCTTTGGTCTAGTGATCATTTCTGGGAATTTATTCTGAGAGTTGCACCTATTTATTCTAAAGAGTTGCACCTGGACATATACAGAAAAATATTTACAAGGTCCCTGACTGGGGCGTTGTCTGTAGTAGTACAATGCTGGGAACAATCCAAGTGTACTTTTTCCACCAGCTTAGATCTCAGTGGTTGGTCTGAGTTAGAGAAGAAACTTGAATTGCCACAGAAATAAGATATTTAGAATTAAGGAGCTCAAGGACACTCAAGGAGCTCAAGTAGCAGAATGAAATGTGACACGAGACCAAGTTCGGAGAGCCTAGGACCAAAGTATAAAGAGAACCAACAGCTCAGGTGGAGGTGGAAATACAGGAGTGATCAGAGAAGTAAGAGGTGAGTGAGTGCTACATTGTCACAGACCCATGAAGGTAAAGTTCAACAGTGTAGAATGATCTGATTGATCTAAAAAGACAAAGCTAGAAAGAAAACTGTTACATGGGTTTGACAAAATAGGTATCATTAATGACTTCAGCAAGAGTAGTTTTTAACTGGTGGGGAGGCAATAAGACAGATTCAAATACGTTGAAGAGTGAATGGTAGGTGAGAAAGTGGAGATAATTTTATGAAATTTGCATTAAATGGGGACAGAGATGAAGAACTTGAAGATGTATGTGATATTAAGAGAGAACTTAAATATTTGTATTTTCTTTTAAATAGACCATATTGTTTTAAATAAAGCAAAACATAAAGCAAGATGAAAAAAATACACAGTAAGTCTTGGTTTCATCCTCATTTGTCTCTCACCCATGGTAGGGAATCATTTTTATTTATTTCTTGTGATAACTTTCAGTATGTCTTTATGACAATATAATAAATATAAATACATATCCTTATTTCTGTGCCCATTTCAAGCATATAAAATGCTATTCTGTTTTCCATTTAATAATGTATATGGGAGATCTTTGCAAGTTAGTATGCAAGGAGCTTTCTCATTTTTTATAGTAGTTTTTGATGCAAATATCATTGTTTATTTAAGTAGCCCAATGCCCCCCTCCTCCCCAAGTGTCCTTAGCACACTCTCAAAAACTTAGACCCAATGTTGAGAGAAATTATAGATGTAAGAAAAGTCAAAATAGCCTGAAACTAAGTGCTGCCACCTTGCCTTTTAAAATGGAAATTAATTCTGGCTTGAACTGAAATTTAAATTCCCTGACTTTTAATTCTTGACATAGAATTACAAAGAAGCCTCTCTATAAAAAGACATTCAGAGGACTGTTTACTGACTGCTTCTTGGGGTCTTCTAGTATGATTCATGGAGCAGATCTCTTAGGAATGACAGCTATTTTACTTCTTTCCAGTTGTCTGTGAATTAAGTCTGGAACAGGAAGAACAGCCAAGGGATTACTGTGGCCTCATTGTGCATGATGAATTTGAACAAGGAAGCCATTATCAGTAACGGGTGTGTCAAAGAAAGACGTGCTGACACGGAGCTGCCAAGTGTGGAAATGGAAACAGGTAAGCCATTTGCTATCTTTATTATCATAGCTCTTTGTGCTACTTCTTGAATGTACTATTTTCTGTAAGTGGACATCTGAGCCAAAAAATGACATTTTCTATAGATATATGTTTTATAAATTGTCAATAACTTAATGGAAAGTTAAAGCAATTCTTCATATATTAAGAACTGCAGCATGAAGACCAGATATTATATTCTTGTGCAGACATCTTAAAATTATTGAAGATGATACATGAAAGCTTATGCCAAAGAGGCAATAACATAATGAAAAATTTCTATCAAACTGAGTTTGGTAAACAAAAAGGAAATTCTTTTTTGACATTGCCAAGAAAGTCAGTAAGGGAGAAATATGAAGTAATTGGTTTATATCAAAGCTAGGCCTGTAAATCCTGTGTCAAATATTTTGGTAACTGATAAGCAAGTCAAACTATTAAGCTCAAAAAGGAAATCTATGAATGGTCAACTGTTTTTCATCTTCATCAAAATACCCGATTTTACTATTTAGTTGCCTTCAAAACCTATTTAAATAAAAAAAATATTATTTGACTCTTTTAAGATTTAATTGTGTGCTATATGAAAGCATGAAAGACATTTAGCTCAAATTGAGTTTTGTAGTAAAATGAATGAAATTTTTATAGGCTATGTGGGAAAGTTCTGTATGTAAGGAGAGCAAAGCAATAATACAGACTTCTTATATGCTTTCCTTAGACATTAGTTACTGACACAGAACTAAAAAAAAAAAAGACAACATGTAGACTATAACCTATAGATAACCCTATTCTTATTATAAAAAAAAAATTAAGAACTTTTTACAAAATACCTGTCCTTGTACTCCTTAAAACTCCCATGGTCAATAAAAACAAGGAGTTTAATTAAATAGCAATTAAATGAATGGATAATATATGGTATATTTATTTACTTTTATTTAGCAGATCCCTAAAGAGAGAGAATGTGCTTGATTGGGGAGGTTTGCAGGAGGGGCATGGGAAGAAAGGAACCGGATATAAGAAATTTAGAAAAAGCCTGCTTGAAGCTCCATGCTGAGGGAATAAGCCCCCAGAGTATAACTGGCAAGAGGCAGAAGTGGGGGGGTCTCTACTAGAAAAAAGAAGTTCATAAATGACCAATCTGTTTAATTTTCTAAATCTGTCTGAAATGCTGATGATAGTGATGATGATGATAATTTTCTCCTGCTAGTTATAAGATCTGTGTGATTGATCTCATGGGGTAGAAGTGGTTGGTCTTGCTATTGCCTTTACTAATGACTTGTTAAGAACAGAAATGAGATACCAGGGCAGGTTTTCTGAGAAAGTCCTTCCTTACTTTTAATGGAGAACAATGGAAAGCCAGACTCTTCAGCCAGACATGAATGAATGAGGATGCAGGATGCCATGACAGTTGATGGCAACATTGTTGATGACGTTCTGTTATCATGATGAGGGTAATTAAGCTAAAACAAACAGGCAAAAGAACCTGATACCTATGGAAGAACAGGGCTTCCCTGGTAGATAGATACTGGTAAAGAATCCACCTGCAATGCACTAGACTCTGGTTCGATTCCTGAGTGGAGAAGATCTGCTGGAGAAGGGATAGGCTACCAACTTCAATGTTCTTGGGATTTCCTGGTGGTTCTGATGGTAAAGAATCCACCTGCAATGCCAGAGGCCTTGGTTCAAACCCTGGGTTGGAAAGATCCCCAGGAGAAGGTAACGGCTACCCACTCCAGTAATCTGGCCTGGAGAGTTCCATGGACAGAGGAGTCTGGCAGACTAGAGTCCATGGGGTCACAAAGTGGGACTGAGTGACTTTCACATGGAAGAACAGAGTTTGACAACTGCAGAGGAGTTGAGCTAAAGCCCTAATTGGACCACTCTACAATTTGTTCTTCTTTTGGACTGTTACTTATAGGAGGCAATAAATTCCTGTTAGCTTGGGCAGAGTTCCTGTTACCTGTCATTGAAAGAATCCTGAAGTGATCAGTGTCTACTAGGAATCACATCAGGGACTTCCAGGAGAGCAGCTAAGTCAGGTTCACGTGGAAGTCCAGCACAGAGTCTGACAGTATTAGCAGCAGTAGTGAACCATAACCAGAAGGAAAAAAAGGAGAGTAAAATTAGAAGTGGCCATTATTATGGGGAAAAAATCACTTACAAGAACATATTTTGCCACATGTTGCCTTATATAAATCGTACTTGAAAGATGGATTAAATAAGCTTTCAAATGCCAAAGTAAATGACACGAGTGAATATATTGGTGTACTGCGTTGCTGCTCGCTGGTGTTAGTAGCTGGCACCCTGGTTCCTGAGTGCCCAGAACAGCTGGGGTTGGCCTGTGTGGCCCAGACAAGCATGCCCATGTTGCCAGATTCAGACTGTTCCCTTTATGGAACTGTAGCATTACATTAATCATAGGGATGAGCAGATTGTGTACTTATACCAGGAGACTATAAGGCTTTTATGTACTGGTGTCTGGATCCTTTTCCTGTTACTATGTAGAGTAAAACCTACATTGTGCATTGAAAAATACAATCCTCTAGCAAGAACACAAGTATTACTTTAGCAACCATTTGTTGTTTAGTTGCTAAGTTGTATCTGACTCTTTGCGACCCCATGGACTACAGCTCGCCAGGCTCCTCTGTCCTTGGGATTTCCCAGGCAAGAATACTGGAGCGGGTTGCTGTTTCCTACTCCAGCGGATCTTCCTGACCAAACCCAGGTTTTCTGAATTGGCAGGTGAGTACTTTGCCACTGAGCCACCAGGGAAACCCCTTAGTGGTTATATAAAAATATAAGTTTAGGAAAAAGAGAGAAAGAGAACTCCAGTCCATAAGATTTGATAGGTTATAAAAATGAGTGGATTTTCTGCCCCAGCTCTTTCCATTCCTCATAGCATTAAAAAAAAAAAACAAACTTAACATTTAACTCATTTTAAGAAAAGTGTTAACTTCTAACTTCTACCAAATGTTAGAAGTGAGTTTAAAATCTTAACTGACATTCAGAGTTATTATTCATTTTATTTTACTGATCTTGAAAGTAAAGGTAATCTACCAAGAGCTAGTATATGTTCAGTTCAGTTCAGTTCAGTTGCTCAGTCATGTCCGACTCTTTGCAACCCCATGAGTCACAGCACGCCAGGCCTCTCTGTCCATCACCAACTCCCGGAGTTTACTCAAACTCATGTCCATTGAGTTGGTGATGCCATCCAGCCATCTCATCCTCTGTTGTCCCCTTCTCCTCCTGCCCCCAATCCCTCCCAGCATCAGGGTCTTTTCCAATGAGTCAACTCTCTGCATCAGGTGGTCAAAATATTGGAGTTTCAGCTTTCAGCATCAGTCCTTCCAATGAACACCCAGGACTGATCTCCTTTAGGATGGACTGGTTGGATCTCCTTGCAGTCCAAGGGACTCTCAAGAGTCTTCTCCAACACCACAGTTCAAAAGCAACAATTCTTTGGCACTCAGCTTTCTTCACAGTCCCGCTCTCACCACCATAGTGCATGTTAGAAAGATGTAAATAAAATTAAGGCTGTGGTGGACAGAATAATGTCTCCCCCACATACACCCTAAGGTGTCTATGTCCTAATTTCCAGAACCAGTGAATATGCTACCTTAAATACAAAAGGTTCTGAATTTGGAAAACATAGATCCCTCATTTGATCGCTGTTTCCACAACAAATTGGTTGCACTGACCTGGGAAAGGGGGCCACAGCTTTTCTCAGTTTCTCAAAGTAAGTCTTGAACCTAACAAAATTTCAGAAAGAAGCACTACATTAGAACTGTGGTTTATTGTTCAATTTAATAAAAGGTCTTTAAATCTCCAGTTATTATTAAAACTGCAGCTGTATGAAGATGTGAAGTAACTGAAGCTTCAATGACTGCTCATGAGTTCTTTCTGACCTGCTGAGATGTCTGAGTTGTACACGCTTACCACACGAGTACACTCTCATGGATACTCTGGATCTCCTATCAGCATAGTGTTGGTAACTAATGGACTCTGGGATTTGTGGTCAGACCCCTTGGTAGCCATTTAACTTAACGTGTTCTAGTTTAATTCTTGGAGCTTCCTGGGTCTCTCCTGAAGCACATGACTATTCAGAAGTGATCTGGGATTTCAATGCACACCAGAATTTTCACTGACTCTAGGAAATTAATGGTGATGGCATTGGGTGGGTGGCTGGGGAATGAATGGGGGTTTCTCAAGTACCACACAAGGAAGAGGATATTTTGAGCAGCTAGGTTGAGCTGGGCAGTGATTCTCAGGAGTGGTTCTGGAGCAGTGGCAGCAGTATATGAGAAGTTGTTAGAAATGCAGTTACCTGGTTCTTCTCCAAACCTACTGACTCAAACTCTGGAGGCAGGCCCAGCAGTCTGTTTTAACAACCCTCCAGGTGTTCATAAAGTGAAAGTTGGTGAATCACTGAGCTAAAGCATAAAATCCCTAACCTGTCTGTTGAATATTTTGCATTGATTTTTGAATTCAAGAAACAATATTCAAATTATTGGTTTTTCAGGATAGGAAGGAAAAGAAGGAAGGCAACATAAGTTAACAGAAGACGGATAAATTAATTTGATTTCCTTTTTATCACTGTTTTTCTCTCCTTGTGTGTGTGCATGCTAAGTCGTTTCAGTCGTGTCTGACTCTTTGCAACCCTGTGGACTATAGCCCGCCAGGCTCCTCTGTCCATGGGATTCTCCAGGCAAGAATACTGGAGTGGGTTGCCGTGCCTGCCTGCAGGGGATCTTCCCCACCCAGGAACCGAACCCGCATCCCTTATGTCTCCTGAATTGACAGGCAGGTTCTTTATCACTGGTGCCACCTGGAAAACCCCTTTTCTCTCCTTAAAAAAATGTTAATACAATCCTTTCCTAATCACTTGTGGCTGCAAATAAATGCTTCTTTCTAGGGCACTGGGTTTCAACCTAGGAGCTAGGAGACTGTGAGAAAGCTTCCAGGGCCTTATGAGCCTCTTAGACATTTTTCCTGGGATAGATTTTTATCATCAGGACAATAGTTCAGTCTTAGCTAATTTCTCGTAGTCTGAATAACTAAACTAAACTTATATTACCCAGAATAACAAGGTCAAATTAGATTAAAGCAAATTACATTGGGAGTGGCTTAGGACAAATTCCAATAGACATCACCATCTGATTTAAGATTCTTGGCTATCCTAACTTGACATATTCACTCAACTCCAAGGTGACCTTTCTTAGTGTTAACATTCCACTGCTGCTGCTAAGTTGCTTCAGTCATGTCCAACTCTTTGCGACCCCATGGACTGTAGCCTGCCAGGGTCCTCTATCCGTGGGATTCTCCAGGCAAAAATATTGGAGTGGGTTTCCATGCCCTCCTCCAGAGGATCTTCCCAACCCAGGGATCTAACCCGCATCTCTGATGTCTCCTGCATTGGCAGGCAGGTTCTTTACCATTGGTGCCACCTGGGAAGCCCTTCACATTCAACTAAAAGTAAAGTAAAAAAAAGTAAAGTCAAGTCGCTCAGTCATGTCCGACTCTGTGACCCCATGGACTACAGCCTACCAAGCTCCTCTGTCCATGGGATTTTCCAGGCAAGAGTACTGGAGTGGGTTGCCAAGCTCACCATATGATAAATGCTAAATAGAAAATGAGGCTGGGATAACACTTGTAGACCGGCAAACAGGGATGTGTGATCTCTGACTAAATTGCAAAGGTTAATATGAATGGAAGATTCCTAGGTGCAGTGAGTTATAGTGAAAGCGTGAAAAGCCCCTTTCTTAGCTCTTATGTTGTATCATATCTTTAGTCATGTCCTCTTATTTGACTTTTGCTATCTCAAATATTCACCCTATCCTGAGGGACTGTATGTACTTAAAGTCTCAGGGTAGTCTAACTGATGAGAATATAACCTTTGTGGAACATTAGCAACTCCCTTATATCCCATAATTGTCATTCAACCTCAATCTTGTGTGCAAGATTTTTATTAAAATCCAATTATTGGATTTGTTCACAGTATAATTTATCTTATTTAGATACTTTATTATGTGGATGACTATTATAAATTGTCATTCCTCGTAATTATAACATTTACATTAAAATCAACTTCTACTGAGTTTTCAGAGTGCAGCTTAATTATCAATGTATCTTGCTCGGCTTAGGGTCTGGGTCATGCATCATCTACACAACTCATCTTCTATAAACATATTCACATCTGTATCTTCCTTAAGCAATTTCACCTATCCTCAGTTGTTAAACATGTCCTTCTACTTTATAGCCAACCAGTTTCTATTACTTTCTGTTAAGACCCCTTTTCTCACTTGCTATTTTCTCCAGCAGATATGAACATTTTCTCCTGTATATATCCTATCAGTCTCTTGAGCCGTCCTCAGTCTCTAAGTTTATTCCTTCTGGAGGAAGGAAAAGAAACCCCCCCTCAATCTTGCATTTCTTTATAGCTGCCATCCCATCTCACTGTAACTGAGACAGTGAAAGTCTTGAAAGTCTACTCCGACCTTATTTCCAGTTACTTACTGCCTTTGCATCTTAACTCAGTGATATCTTATTTTTGATGCCAAAACTGCTCTCTAAAAGTCCTTACTGATCAATGACTTTGCAATATTTTCTGTTTATATATACAGACTTTATTTGACATCTCTGAGTGCTTATTTCTTCTTGAAACTCTCAAATCTCTCAACTTCTAAGACACTACTTTCTCTGGCTTTTCTGTGTTATCTCAAAGTGCTTTGCCCCTCTTTCTCAACTTAGTTCTTAAATATTGATGCATCACAGGGTTTCAACCTACTACATTTCTGGTAACAGTAAATGGCGCCATTATCCATCCGCACAATTACTGAAGTCAGAACCTTGTGTCTTTTTAGAGTCAGAAATTGCTCCTTTGGCGGTCACATAATAATAATATCTTAAAATATATCTCTTAGATGTCTCCCTGCATCAGTTATCCACCCCCTCTGCCCTTCTCAACCTTTCTAATTCATTCCCATTATTCAAAAGCTAAAGATTTTTTCTTTATCAGGAAATCTTCCTTAATCCATAAACAGTTTCTGAACAAAACTGTATTAAGCAAAATTTGAAGTATTAAAGTAACCGAGTCCATCTCTTGCCAACTGACTGCACATTGCTTATTCACACTAAGAAAAGCAACTGAAAGCCTCTGAGTTATTCAAGACTAACTTCTATTTATTTAAGTTCTGGTAGCTGTCTCATCCAGCCTGTTAACTGGCTATACCATCTGGCTTTGTTTTCATTATGAAGAATAGCCAAGCATAAAGTTGTGAAACTGAGATGGGAGAAATATTCACATGTGCCCCCAACTCAACATTATTTGCATACTAGGAAAACTGCCAGCTATTCTAGCACAGCTGCAAAGAGCCATAACAGACCCTGGGAATACTGAAAGAGAGTGGAATTTGTCTTCTGCACATATCTACCTTTACTTCTATCCTTCCTTTTAGCTTCACAGTATTTCTATCTTGTGTCTTCTAAGCTATAAATATTTGGAGTCCACTTTCCCCATATCCCCAATATTTTATTTGTGGTCCTTATGTTTTTCCTTAGTGTTAGTTCAGGTAAAGGAAGTTGATGTTAAACATGTTTGCATAAAACTTATGCCCGTTTTAATATTGATAGAATTGGGTATGAGGCATTGCGTACCATGAATCTATTAAACTCTTGACTTATAAATATTAAATAAAATATTAATGATTGAATTCAGAGATTCTGACTTTCAATGAGAACTTACGCTATTTTATTAAAACTCTTAGTTTTAATAAGTTTAAGAAATAAATAAACCATTTGAACTAGATTAAAAAGAGATGAAATGATAGATCTTATGCACATGAAAAGCAAGAGGGGAATTATCTTTGCAGTAGTAGGAAATTAGGTAATCAAGACCACTCTTCCCACTGAGAACAGCTAGAAAACTTGCATAAAATTTGTTATAAAACATTTATTTGAAAAGATCACAATCTTAACAAGACAGTAAAACAATTAGTGGCTGAGAAGACAGAAATGCTGAGAATTAAGTCTTGACACAAATGCAGAGACATGCATCACCTCTTTGGGATTTTGGTCCAGGGGTCTTTGATCAGCCCCAAAGTGTGGCAGGGAAGCTGAGCAACACCATGGAAGAAACTGGGAGGATATGGGACAGAAGTTACCCTCCAGAGCCTGCCAATGGTGGGGAACCTTATACACCCCCAATGCTATAAATTAAGGCACAAAAATTGCATTCTAGAAATTAGGGTAAACGGAATAAATCAGCTCCTGCAGAGACTATAGAATAGCTTTAAGACATCTGAGATGTTCTGAAAAGTCCCAACCCTGGCACTTAGTAATTCACATTTAATGTAACTAGTATTTGAAATTATAACTAGTATCAATAGTATTTGAATTAAAATTCACCATCTTGCTACTTTCTTTCTACATAGTGTGTCTCTTTGCTTTTCCTTTCTCAACTGTTATGACTTCTTTAAACATCTTCCTATTTATCTGCCACTAGCTTTAATTTATCTTGGTTAATATTTGAGTTTCTTGAATGTAGCAATTGAAGCCCTTCGTCAGTTTTAGGAAATTCTTAGTTGTTATCTCTTTAAATATTCCTTTATCCCATTCTTTCTCTCTCTCTCCTTTTTCCTTTCTAGGACTTTAGTTAAATGTGTGTTAGATCTTCAGAAAAATACAACTTACTTAAGCTGATGCAAAAGAAAATGGTAAATCTGAATATCCTTCTATTAAGTAAATTCAATTTTTAATTAAAGGTTTATCATACAGTTAAATTACTTATGATATTATCATAGCATCACAAACAGAAAAATAAAAGAAAAAATAAAATAGGGAAATCATAAACATACCTGTATGCATGTAGATTTCTGGCTTATGAGCAAAATAGCACTAGAGAGTGGTGGGAAAATTATATTGATTTCAAAATATTATGTTATGAAAATTGGATATTCATATCAGAAGATAATGAAACTTGTTTTGACATCATGCCACAACCAAAAATCAATACAAGTTGATTGCAAATCTCAGTGTGAAAGCAAAAACAATAAAATTTTTAGATAATGAGAGAATATGAACTCAGGATGTGAAACCTTTGAATAGAACCAAAACACTAACTATGAAGATGGTTAATATCTCTAATTCAGTTCAAATTAAGACCATATATTTCTCTAAATTTATCATTAAGAACATGAAAATTCAAGCCACAGATTATGAGGAACATGTACATTTTTATTGCAAAAGAGTATTTAACATTAAGTGTGTAGCTAGAAAGGGCTTCCTACGTGGTGCTGGTGGTAAAGAACCCACCTGCCAACGTAGGTAGATGCAAGTTTGATCCCTGGGTTGAGAAGATCCCCTGAAGGAGGGCACAGAAACTCACTCCAGTATTCTTGTCTAGAGAATTCCATGGACAGAGGAGCCTAGTAGGTTGCAGTCCATAGGGTCTCAGAGTTGGATACAACTGAAGTGAGTTAGTGTGCAGGCATATGGCTAGAATAGCAAAACTTGTTAACCCTGTATTAAAATAAACTTATCTTTGAATTTTACCTTGCATGAGCATGGATATTTTTATATTGCAGTCATAACTCACATAGATGTAATGGATGTAAATAATAAGCTATTATGCATAATAAATATGCATTGAAGCTAATGTATATTAACATTTTAAAGAAAAGGAAATTTACTGGTACACTAAAGTATGGCATAAGTGATAACACTTGGAAAATACTAAATAAATTAGTTTTACCATTTTATATTTTATGGTTTCCATTACAAAAACTGAACAGATTAAAGCAATTTAAGTATAAGAAAAACTTTCAGATTTAAAATTTTGATAACATTTTGTGAAATTAAAATTTCCCTGAGGTAAAGCCTTAATGTTTAAATTAAATTTATACCATCTTATTTAGAAAGTAGAAGAGTAAGCCCATAGTCATAACAAACATTAACAATATAGGGTTATAAATAGTGGAAAAATATGTCTAAACTGAAGATGAAATTTTCATGTGTTAGTTTAAAATTCCAGAAGAACATGACCTTGAAACCATACCATTCAAATCGTAATTTGATTCTTGTTTGAAATTCATCATGGACTACTACTGTAATTAATCTTAAACAAAATATTTAAACCTTGAGATTATTAGATATAATGTAAGATTATGATCACAGGAACTAGATTCTGTTACATATTCTGCCACTTATACAATATATGGCCTTGGATACACTTAACTTCCCTGTGTCCAAGTGCTCTTTATTATATAAAGATACTTATGTGACAAAGGTTATACTTTTAAATTTATAATACATTTCATGTATTTGTATACCTGATTTATGCATGTGTACATTTACAGGAATATGTAAGAACACAATGTAAGACATTCCTCTACATAAAATTGTTTTTTCAAATTTTATGTTCATTGTTAGCCATCCACATAAACTTTATCTCAGCAGTTACATTCTACACAGCAAAAGAAATACTTCTAGTCCAAAAGGGATAGTTTGAGCTTTGTGATAAATAGTCACCAAAACCAACTAGTTGTCAGGCACTGTGTTTGATGCTGTCTTCTAAATGCAAGAATATGTGAACAATTATATCATTTCATTTTAAGAACTTTTCATAACTGTCATTTAGATGATTGCCGGCATCAACAGACATGAATCACCAGGTGATGTATTTAAGATGCAGACTCTGATTTTGTAAGTTTCAAGACTCAAGTTTCTGCATCGCTAACAAATTCCCAGATGATCCCCATGCTGCTAGTGCAAAGATCATGCTGTGACAGCAGGAGCGAGTCTCCTTCACTGACTTCTGTTTAAAAGTTCCCCATGTGTTTTTCTTTTCAATTGCTTATTCCCCTTGGTGTTTGGCAGTCTGTACTTCTTTCAGGGTTATTTCATTATTTCCTGGTGTTACCCTTCTTGAAGTCTAGTATACATATTAAAAGATATCCCCATACTTTCTCATCTATAATTTATTTTTCAGCCAATTGTGCCATCAGTTAATGAAAAGAGTTGCTCTGTGAAAATTCCCCATCCTTGTAGAAAAATATTCCCTTTCTTTTTATAGATCTATCTTCAGTAGGGGAAAAATCAGTTGGGACCAACCAAACTAGATGCCAGAAGCACAGACACTAGACTTCAGTCCAGATGAGCTCAGGGGCTATAGACCACACGGGCAGGACAGGCGGGAAGAGGAGGTGGAAATAATGAGAAATACATTTGCTAAAGGACTCTGGAGTTTCAATTTAGTCAGCCCCACAAGGGAATTTAATTTTGCAGATCTAGAAAGCTATAGACATGCCTGGGATAAAAGTAAACTGTCATATCCTGGTGCCTATCTTTATGCAGACTACCTAAGAGTTTTAACCTCATCATATTAATTTGGCAAAGTACTGAGTATTGGAAGCCTCTTGTGTCTAGCTTTTCCAGGTATTGCCCTACCCTAGTTTAGCATGAATAAAATGCCTGACTGATCATGCTCGTTGGTAAAAGTCACAGAAGAATTATCACTAAACTAGTATTTTTCAGCAGTTCTTAACTTCCTGAACTGGCCTCCTAGTGTTGCCAGCATTAGCCCACGCATACCCGAATGTATGGTATGTATGTGCATATGTGTATGTATGTGTTGGACTTTAACTTGTTGACAAGGTTTCCATTTCTAGAGTAGCTACATCCAAATTTGAAGTAGAAATGATGACTATAATGCAGAGATCCAAGATATTGAGCTTAATGCCATGACGGAGTGGGATTTTTTTTTTTTTGGTTGTACCATGCAGTATTCAGTTTGTTTACTTCCCCAATCCAGGATCAAACTCATGCTCCCTGCTTTGGAAACCTGGAGTCTTAACCACTGGACCACCAGGGAAGTCCCATGAGTAGGATTTTTGGATTGTCTTTCTTGGAGTAGGGGTAAATGTAATCTCTTGGTGGGGCAAAGAGTGAACCATTGAACCAACATTTTTATAAACAGAGTGACAGTTTCAGGTAGTCACTATGCTCTTTGCCAAATATCTCCAATTTCTTTCCAGGCATATCATGGAAAGTCTGTCAGTTATAGGTGGCCATGAAATTTGCTGGGGACAACCAAGTGTGGTCAGAAATGATGTATACAACTTGGGGAGAAGGCTCTTATCACAAGAAGCTTTCACCTCCCAAATAACTGCATTGGTCAGAGCCTTCTCTAATCCATACTGAATATGTAATATACGTAAGGAAAAATTATTTATTGGGTTAAGTCATTATGCTAGGGGTTGTCTGTTACTGCAGCATAAACTCTCACCTATTCTGACTCAAGTAGACTTTAATTTGGTCAATTTATGTTCTCCTAATCTTTTCTGACTCTTCTCTTTCTTACATCTCTCTCTTGCCTCCCTCAAGCTTAGATAGAGTTCTTTCAGTCTGTACCTCATCAGCCGTGAAGAATGAGTAGGCTTTTTCAGAGTCTTTCAGTAAGTTGATATATAAGGAACCACCAGTATCTACTGTTAGGGTCAACCCTGGGAGATGCCACACTATTCAAATGAAATTCATACGGACAATATAAATGATCTCTCTATCATCTGGAAATGACTCACATTAGCTAATGACTGACCTTCCAAGTGCTGGCCATGTTTTTGTTGTAAATACTATTAACTGATGGACTGTAGTCATTATCTAAATTAGCGGATATTTAAGCCTGGATGCGCAATAAGAAAATCTTTGACAATTGGCAACATGTTTAGATTCTGTTGTGTTTACCTGCAGGGGAGGTGAACAACAAGAGATTCAGTGCAAATGCATACATGTATATTAAGTCACTTCTGTCATGGATGCTCCTCTGTCCATGGGATTCTCCAGGCAAGAATACTGAAGTGGGTTGTCATGACCTCCTCCAGGGGATCTTCCCAACCCAGGGATCAAACCTGCGTCTCTTGCATCTCCTGCATTGGCAGGTAGGTTCTTTACCACTAGAGTCTCCTGGGAAGCCCATTAAGCGATAACTGTGTAACAATTCCTTTGGTAAGTGCTTTAAATAGATTAAATTCCAATTAATCTTCAAATCCCCTTGAGAGATGATTATCTCAACTAAAAATTAGACAACGTGTAACTTGGCTAAGAGCTCCAACTTATGAGGACCAGAAAAAGTGAGTGAAGTGAAGTTGCTCAGTTGTGTCTGACTCTTGGCGACCCCATGGACTGTGGCCTAACAGGAACCTCTGTCCATGCGATTTTCCAGGCAAGAGTACTGGAGTGGGTTGCCATTTCCTTCTCCAGGGGATCTTCCTGACCCAGGGATCGAACCCAGGTCTCCAGCATTGTAGGCATATGCTTTACCGTCTAAGCCACCAGGGAAGTCTGTGAGGACCAGAAGCCAACTTTCAAATCTGAATATATCTATCTGTCCTTGACACTTATATGGTCTGAGTTCTGGGTCTATATCCCCACTATATTGTTTTTTTTAAATATTCAGTTTTATTTCTTTTGAAAGATTGATGTGGCAGAGGCTGTTCATTAACCAACAAAAGATTAGATCCTCTTGAATCTGTACATAGCTTGATTACATTCCCAAGCTGTCTTTCAGTTAGGTGAATGATGAGTTTTCACCAATGGAAGGTGGGGGAAGTTATGTCTATCACCTCTGGGTTAAAGCTTTAAGTGAATGTAGCTTCCCTGTGCTCTCTCTTCTGTTTGCCAGGTGCAGATGATGGTGGCATAGGGGATGGCAATGCTTTTAGAAATGCATTAGAATGCTTTAGAAATCCATTTAGAAAGAAGTCTCCTCATTTCTAAGTCATCTCTAAGTCAGGTTGTCTAGGAAAGTCACCCTAACCAGGCTACCTGAGTACTTACATAAGTGAGAACTTAACTTCTTTTGTGTTTAAACCATTACATGTTTGTTTTGAAACCAATTTACATGTTTGGAATCAGTTACAGCACCTCAACCTACAGCAACTTATGCAATAGAATTCTTAGATCAGAGATCATTAATATGTTTAAGATTTGTGATACATGATGTCAAGTTGTTTTCTTAAAGGGTTACATTAATTTACATGCTGACCAGAAATATATGAAGAACTATACCAACATATATTTTAAAAAATATTTTAATTCTATGATTATTATTCTTTGAATACATCTTTCCAGTATTTTGTAGAATAGCAATACCTGTGGTGTCTCAGAACTGGTAGGACAGCCTAAGGCTATGAACTGAAGTGCATGTGAGCTCCCATGCTAGTCTGGCCAAGGGAGAATGAGATTTTGTGGAAGGAAAATGTGGCCTTTGGGCCAAGTAACCTGACCCTCAGAGTGTGGTGATGTGAAGAACTATGAAATTTGTTTTGGTAAAACTAGGTTTATGGGGGAGAGAAATAGAAAATGATTTCACTAAAAAGGTGCTATAAAGAACGTAGACTTGGAGAAGGGTGTAGATAGCTTCCTGGAAGGACCCCTAGAACATGCATACAGAGATGGGTTAAAACAGCCTGCCCTGAGCAAGATGCAGAGATAGATGGGTCAAAGATTTCAAGGGGCAGAAACCTTCTGGTCTCCATAGCCCAAAGGTTCCAGGATTGTCTGCCAGAAGTGTGACAAATCTGATACCATAGGATGTTTAATCTAGAAAACCCTCTCCTGGGATCTATGAATTGCTGAAGAAGGTTTAACTGGCTGAAATATTGAGAGTACAGAATCTAGAAAACTTTTGTACAAGGGTCTGTCTTCAATGTTAAAAATGATAAGGAGAACCTAGCTTATTTACCACTTATTGTTAACAGCGGTGCTCCTTTGGTGGATTGGTTAAATGTCCATTCATTCAGCAAATATCTCAACAGAATACAGTTTATACAGCATACTTTTCTCACATTACTCTAAAAGCCCTGCACTTAAATTGATTGTGTATGTATGAAAGGATAAAGTACACACTAGAACCAGGAATCTTGCCAAAGATGAGAAAGTGAGGGAAATTCCATAATCTAGGAGAAAACTTTAAAGGAGAAAGCTCTTTTCATTTGATCTCTGTCTTGGCACCCTCAGCTGGGGAAGTACTCCCATAGGAATTATAGAACTTGGGTTCAAATTCAGATGCTGCCATTTAATGACTATTTGTTCTTGGAAAAATTGTATATGCTCTCTGTCTCCATTTCCTCATCAGTAAATGGAAATAATAACTGTATTTCCCTCAATGGCTGTGTGAATTATATGACGTATAATGTACTGTGCATGTCTGAATCATGACTTTCACAGATATGTGTGTGTGTTATTCACTCAGTTGTGTCCGAGTCTTTGTGACTCCATGGACTGTAGTCCATGACGTTCCTCTGTCCGTGGGATTCTCTAGGCAATAACACTGGAGTGGGTTGCCATTCCCTTTTCCAGGGGATCTTCTTGACCCAGGGATTGAACCCAGGTCTACTGCATTGCAGGCAGATTCTTTAACATCTGTGCTACCAAGGAAGCCTAGCTTCCACAGATATCTGGTCCTAATCTCTGAAACCTGTAAATGTCTTCTTATATGGCAGAAAGTGACTTTGTAGGTGTGATTAAGTTAAGGATCTTGAGATATGGAGATTATCCAGGTGGCCCTAGAAGTGCCCACATGTATATGCATGTATCACATGGAAATACAAGAGGGAGGAAGATGTGACTACAGAGAGACATAGGAAAAAGTGATGGGAAGATGGAGGTAGAGATTGGAATATGACCACAAGCCAAGGAAAGCCAATACCCACCAGAAGCTGGAAGAAGCAAGAAGCAGATTCTCCTCTAGAGTCTCTCCAGAGAGAGCAGGGCCTTGATGACATTTTAATTTCAGCCCAAAACTCAATGGAGATGACAGAATCAACAATTTAGAGCTTCCCTGGTGGCTCAGCTGGTAAAGAAGCCACCTGCAATGTGGGAGACCAGGCTTCGATCCTTAGGTTGGAAAATCCCCTGGAGAAGGGAATGGCTACCCTCTCCAGTATCCCGGGCCTGGAGAATTCCATGGACTGTATAGTCCATGGGGTCAAAAAGAGCTGGATACGACTGAGCGACTTTCACTTCACAGAGGCAATGGAGAAAGCACAAGGCTTCCCCGTCTTCCTCAATCACAATGCTCATGCACTGAAAACATGGCAAGTTTGCTAGTAGAGTGATGGAGTGGAAACTGGGGCAATTGCCATCTGCTGCCTTCACTAAGCAAAGCCAGAAAAGGAAGACTGGACTTACCTAACCTTGGGGTAGCTTATAGCCCTTATTCTTTATTGTCCATCAGAAGCCATTCCCTCCTTCTTCCTTAGTACTAAAACATTTCTGCAGGTGGCTGTGTGAGCCGCTTCTGGCCAGTGACATGCCAACAGAAGTTTGTGCAGGATTTCTGGAGAGGCTTTTTTTCCTTCAATAATGGCCAAGGAAGTGGAGAAACTTTCTTTCCCTTGTGCTGTCCTTGCTGTCAGGCACTGAATATAATTGTGTGATGCTTGGAACCGCAGTGCCTATCATGGGACCAGAAGAGGCAAGGTGAGAGAATTAGATGCCAACCTTAAACCAGACATCACTGCAGCCATCACCCTCCTCCGCACTTGTAGTTATATGCAAATGTAAATCCTTTGCCAGGAATTTGATTTCCTGCAAGTAAAAGTGTTTCTAATAGATACGATACATATAAATAAATTCAGATTGTCAATAATTTAGGTTCAGGGACCTTGGAGCACAGAATGGTGTAACTGTATTACAACATCTTTGGGGAGAGAATGGGAAATAACTTTGAATTATTCAACCAGAGAATTAAAAAAAAAACGTTAAGGAGAAAGATGAACCTAATAAATTTAATTGTTCACTGGTTTGTTCAAGTATTTACTGAGTTGTTTTTGACCAGTACTGAGCTACTGGGAATACTTTGATGAAAGAGGTGGACAAAGTATCTGCCTTTGTGTGGTGTGTACACATCATCAATAGATTTATGGAAAAGATAAATACTGGATGGCAAGTGCTAAGAAAAAAACAAAGACAGTAATATGATGAGCAAATGGGCATTCCATTGATAGAATCTCCTCTAGATAGAATTAAAGGAGGAAAAGGAGCCCAGCAGGGAAAATCTTGGAAAACAATGTTGCAAGCAGAGTAAGTGCAAAGCTTTGAGGCAGGAAAATTTCTAGAGAATTCGATGTTGCTGGAGCAATGTGATATAAGGACAGAAGTAAGGTGAACACAGAGAGATAGTGCCTAAGTCAGGCTTTGTGAGCCCTAGCAGACTAAGGTAGGAAGTGGATTTCATCTCACTTTAAATTGGAATTGACTTTTTCGCACTTTCAATGAGGGTTTTCAAGCAGAGAAGTAGGACGTTCTCATTTATGTTTTCAGCAGTTCACTCTGTTTGGAGCATGGGCTAGGGGCAAGAGTCGAATCAGGGAAACCCCTTAGCTGGTATGCTTCAACTAAGAGGACTGCAACCTGAGCGTCACTGGTTGGTAGGCGCAGTGGACTCTGCTCATAAAATGAATGTTGTGGTACTGAAGGGGGATAAGTCAAGATGGACTCACAGGTTTCTAGCTTGATCATTTCGAGGCAGTCTCGCTTTCTAAAATAGTGCCACTTTCTAGGATGGGGGAAGACTGAAAAAAACAATTTATAGGATGAAAAATTAAAAGTTCTACTTTGACCATGGTATGTTTGAGAAGTCCTGTGGACATTGGTGGAGAGGTCAAGCAGGCAATTTGACACATGAATCTGAAGGTCAAGGAAGGAGTCAGCACTGGAGATATAAACTTGATTGTTGTAACATCTGGATGGTATGAAACTGATGGGAATAGATCATAATCATTTGAGAAAACTGTGCAGAGAGAAGAGGATTCAGGACTGAGGCCTGCTGTGTGCTGACATTTAAAAGTCAGATAATGAAAGAACAACATTTTAAAAATAAAGGCTGGTGAGAACAGTCAGTGAGAAGGAAAATCAGGGGAATATAAAGTAATGGCAGGTACAACCTAAAAAGGTTTCAAAAAGCAGAGAGTGATCAGAGATGTGTTGAATATATTTGAGAAGTCTGGTAAGTTCAGGGCATAGGCAGGTCTTTTGCAATAGACATGGGCACGGGATTTGGCAATAAGATCACTGGCGACCTTGACAAAAGCAGTGGACTGAGGAAGGCAGAAAGCCATAGTGGGGTGAGCTAAGGAGTAAATGGAAAGAGAATTGAAGTCACCTTTCCCAAGAAGTTTTTCTGTGAAGAGCAGAGAAATGGGTTCATATTTATGGGAGAAGAGGAAAAGAGTTAATTCATTATCACCTCACTTCATGTCTAATCTCTCACTGAGAGATCAGTAGAGAGGGAGAAAGTGTTTGTGATGACTGGGAACAGAAATCTCTAAGAGATGGAGAAGCCCTCGGGAGGAGCAAGGATGCTTCCTGCAGCTTGTGAGGAGGGAAGATGTAGATGGTAAACGCTGTGCTGGCCTGGAAAGTTCTCTATACAAGGGCATCTTATATAAGGGACTTGAGCGTTCACTGCAGCCATGAAATTAAAGATGCTTGCTCCTTGGAAGGAAAGTTATGACCAATCTAGCATATTAAAAAGCAGAGACATTACTTTGCCAACAAAGGTTTGTCTAATCAAGGCTGTGGTTTTTTTCAGTAGTCATGTATGGATGTGAGAGTTGGACTGTAAAGAAAGCTGAGCACCAAAAAATTGATGCTTTTGAACTGTGGTGTTGGAGAAGACTCTTGAGAGTCCCTTGGGCTGGAAGGAGATCCAACCAGTCCATCCTAAAGGAAATCAGTCCTGAATGTTCTTTGGAAGGACTGATATTGAAGCTGAAACTCCAATACTCGGGCCACCTGATGTGAAGAGCTGACTCATTTGAAAAGACCCTGAAGCTGGGAAAGATTGAAGGCAGGAGGAGAAGGGGATGACAGAGGATGAGATGGCTGGATGGCATCACCGACTCAATGGACATGGGTTTGGGTGGACTCCAGGAGTTGGTGATGGACAGGGAGGCCTGGTGTGCTGCAGTCCTTGGGGTCGCAAAGAGTCGGACTGAGTGACTGAACTGAACTGAACTGAGCATTCATAGGTTTTGGTATCTGGGATGGGGAGTGTCTGGGAACTAATCCCCCAGGGAAACCGCGGGATCAATGTGCCAACTTTTGTCAAAAAATGGTGAATCACAAAATTGCATTTGCCACGCATGACATGGCCATCTGCAGCAGAGCAGTGGTGACAAGCAGAAATGTGATTAAGGACTCCACACAAGCCATAACTGAGCTTAGGGAAATTAAAGCCTAAGTGTAAATTGTGATAAAATTAATTGGGACTAGTGAGATGTTGCTAAACTCTCAGGTTGATGACTTCAAGAGCTGAAGATAATTCTAGACACAACAGGAGTTCTGGATTTGGGAAAGAGTTGATAATTTTGCTTTCTCATTTCCACTCCAGGAACCCCTTTATTGAAAACTGAACCAAACTCAGCAACGGACAGAAACTTCTTGATGAGATATGTGGAAATTCTAAAATACAGAATATAGTAAGTTATAAACACCTTTCTATCTTCAAAAGATGATCATGGTGAGATGACTGTTTTAAAACAGAAATGTTACTCTGAAAATGTGCTCTTTGAAAAGAAAATAAGGCAGGTAAGAATACATGACCAGGTCAAAATTATGACTGCTCTTAGTATATTAATCTATATCTAAGTAATACCAAGAAATAAGGATAATAGACATTTAAGACAAAGTTATAAATAATATAAAAGAAAATATGATCAGGCAATTCCCTCATTTTCTTATTCCAACGTTATTAACCTGCTGGTGTGTTTATCCAAATTTCATTCTCAGTAGAAGAGCTGTCCCTGCCCCACAGGAAGCCCAGACTCCCTTCAATCTTATTCATTGATCGAGTGAATTCATGAAAAATTCAAGCAATTCAAGTTTATGTTAATGTGAGGGTGAGCAGATTATTAATGACATAGCTGGATACACTAGCAATTAACTGTAAGATCTTTGATGTTGTAATCAAATAATAAACTCTAGCATGAAGGTTCTGCTAGATGTCTCTATTAAATGATCTCTAAGGTCTCCTCTGTTTTAAATTTATCCCGTAGCTCTTTAAATCATTTGACTGTACCATAATCTATGTATAAAGTGACATCTTGACACTCTTCCCTTTCCCTTGCAGAAAATTGTCAGAATTCCCCGAGGAGAGGGTAAAAGCTGTTTTGATACTTGATTCCTTTGCTTTCCTTATCACAAACTTTCCAGAAAACACTAATGAAGTCAAATAATCTTGTTTGGAGCCTGCTGAGAAATCCAGTAATCCAATAAGTTATCTCAGGATTCATTTACAGTGCAGACAGAGCACTCACCTAAAATATATCCCTTTTGACAGAATATACCCTGGATTTCTCAGTATGGTGAGACTGAAAATATATTCAGTGTAACAACCCTTCACCAAATATTTGCAGAGAGCCTACTGTTTACCAGGTTGCGATTTAGCAGGGAACAACAGAAGCAAGTCTCTGTTCTCACAATATATACAAATGGTGATAAGTGTTAAGAAAGAAAAGAAAGTGAAGGAGGAAATGAGTATAGACTGTGATCACAGTAAGTAATCTATTTTATAAAAGATAGCAAGGGTGAGCTTCTTTGATTGGAGGTCCCTATTTGAATATAGATCTAAATTAAATGAGGGAACAAAAACTCATATAGATATACAAAGCTCAGAGAGTGTAGCTCTCTAGGAGAAAAATGGTTTTCAGGCAGACAGAACAGCAAGTACAAAGATGAGGAATGACAAGGGATCAATGGGACAGGAGCAGAATGAGAGACAGAAATCAAAATCAGAGAAATAATATAAGACATTGAATTGTACTTTTTATTTTCAATTATTTTAAGGTAAAAATTCATGTACACTAAAATGCATGGATCCTAAGTACACAAATAAAATACAGAGTATTTCCATTACCCTAGAAAATACTGTCACCCCGCCTCCAGTCATTCCAGTCCTCTCATAGGCAATGGTCGTTCTGATTTCTATCACCAGAGATCAACTTTATCTCTTTTCAAACTTGATTTGAATGGAATTATACAATGCATATTTTTGGTGTCTGGCTTCATATTTTTGTTTGTTTTCAGATTCGACCACGTTATTAAGATATCAGATATTCATTCTTTTCTATTTCTGTGTAGTATTCCATTGTATAAATATATCACTACCTGCTTATCAAATCTTATTGATATTTGGGTTATTTCCAGCTGTGGGAAACTGTGACTGGAGCTTCTATGAATACTGATATGTGATCCCTTTTGTGGAAATGTGTTGTCATGTCCCTTGCATAAATAGTTAGAATTGAGATTTGTGGTTAAAGGCCAGGTACATATTTATCTAAGTAAAAAGCTTCCTTATCAATTTTTCCAAAGTGGTTGTGCTATTTACACACCCACTGCAATGCATGCAAATTTTAGCTCTATATTATTGTCATGTCCTTTCAATTTTAGTTTTTTTTAGTGGGGTGAAGTAGTATTTTTTTGTTGGTGTTGATTTAATGTGTACTTTCCTGACAACTAGTGACATTAAGCACTTTTTCATGTACTTGCTGGACATTCATTTATCTTTTTTTTATGAAGTCTCTGTTCCAGTCTTTTCTCCCATTTTAATTGGGATATATATTTATTAGCCACTCAGTCGTGTCCAACTCTTTGTGACCCCATGAACTGTAGCTTGCCTGGTTCCTCTGCCTATGAGGAACTAGGCAAGAATACTGGAGAAGGTTGCCATTCCCTTCTCTAGGGGATCTTCCCAGCTCAGGGATTGAACCTGGGTCTTCCACATTGCAGGAGAATTCTTTACCATCTGAGTTACCAGAGAAGCTTAATTGGGCTATCTTTTTATTATTGATTAATAGGAGTCTTTTATAATATCTTGTTGTCTACCTGGTAGGATAACATTTATCCTCTAGCAGCACCTTTTAGGGAACATTACTATATGATATGAAAATTGTCACACTTGGCTCTCATTCCCATATGAACACATTCATGTGTCTATCCCAGATCTCTTTGTTCCTGATTGACCAGTCTTTCTTCTTCCAGGTTCCTGACTAGCTTGCCAAGCCATTTGCCATTGCCCATGATTCTGTGTGTTTTCTAAGCTCTGTTCAGGCAACTTCTCTTTCCAAGGAAAGTAGATGACCAGGTCACTGGTCACTGGGAGTTTTGCCCACTGGGAGGATTTCCCCTCATTCTTGTCTTACACCACGTTATTAAGCCAATCCAAACTTTTTGTCTCCCAGCAGCTAGTGATACTGGGTTTCCAGTGGGACCTGAGGGACAGGCGCTGGTGAGACAGTGGTGGTTGGTGCAGGTATCTAGACTAGCTGCTCTTATAGTTCACTGTTCTGTCCAGCCTTGCTTATTCTTGATCCCACAGGCATCATGCCAACTTTCTGTTTCCTCTTGCATTTCTTAACCATAGCCTTTGGTGGATCTGACAGAAATCAGCTCAGGATGGGCTCTTCCACCTGCATGGTCACTTTATGTCCTAGCAGAGTATAAATTTCTGCTGCAGGTGCCGTGGCTTCGTTCCAAAACTGATGACTGATGGTCTGCATTGTGATTCTTGCATGAGCATTTGCCATAAATCTAACAGCATCCTTTTGTACCATTAGTGTTTCCATTACCATAGGATCTGTCAGGTTGTATGGTCTGAGAGGCAGAGGTGCTTGCACCACATGGGATCTACTGCAAAGTCATTTCCATTGCTCTGGCCACACTCAAAGCTGGCAGTATTTCATGGCATGCAGAAAGAGTCTTGGCTTATGCTCAGTTGTGGAAGATGCTGTCTCTATGATCTAAAGGGGCTTCCCTAGTGGCTCAGATGGTAAAGGATCTTCCTGCAATGCATGAGACCCAGGTTCAATCCCTAGATCAGGAAGGTGCCCTGAAGAAGGGAATGGCAACCCACTCCAGTATTCCTGCCTGGAGAATTCCATGCAGAGAGGAGCTGGGTGGGCTACAGTCCATGGGGTTGCAAAGAGTCAGACAAGACTGAGTGACTATCATTTTCACTTTCATGATCTAAAGAGGTCTCCTAGGCTGTTTACTTCCTTCTTCATGATGAGAAGTGCAAGTGCAAGAAGTAATTATTTGTTTTCACTGGGTGTCTTGGAAAGCCCTAGATACTGAACCCTAAAATTTTACTAATGTGGTGGGTCCTTGAAACTTCTGAGATTCTCTCTCCCTTCTGGAGCTCTTTTGTCTTACCAAGGCCTGCCACGAATAATTACTTTTTCCTTTTCTTCTCCAATTAGCATGATGTTATCAATATAGTGGACAAGTGTGATGTTCTGAAGGATGTCTAGTCACTTTATACCTCTTCGGAGGGAAAGACAGCTGCCATAGCTTTGGTTTGAGAAATGTAAATGTATGGTCCATGTAGAAGCTGGTCTGTCTCCCAAAAGCTTAACAATGGTGTTAAATCCTGTATGCTGGTAGTTTCTTGATTGATAAACTTATACTTTGCCTCCTTGACTGTGCACCCTCATATTGCAGGGCCATGCGTGGTCTCAGCTGGTACATGCTTGTGAGATTCTGTAATTCCTGTGAGATATCATCCCTTTCCTTCTTTAACAGGCCCAATACAACTATGGCCTAGTTTTGCTATTGCTTAAGCCTATGTATGGGCCTAGGTACCAAGAAGGAAGGTGGAGGGAAAATCCTGAGAAAATTTATGTCTTGCTAAGGAAAAGCCTTGTCTTCAAAACATGAGGGAATGCTGGTCATTAAGGAATCTGAGGTTAATCGCTAGTGTTAATCGCTCAGTCACGTCCGACTCTTTGCAACCCCATGGACTGTAGCCTGCCAGGCTCTTCCATCCATGGAGTTCTGCAGGCAAGAATTCTGGACTGGGTTGTCATGCCCTTCTCCAGGGGATCTTCCTAACCCAGGGATCAAACCCAGGTTTCCCACACTGCAGGTGGATTCTTTGCCATTTGAGCCACCAGGGAAGCCCAAGGAGTCTGAGGACTTAGGATTTTTAGTTTTATCAATCCCATTGCCTGTGTCATGGTTCCATTTCCTAACCAGGTCCCTGACCTTGGCATAGAAAATATGTGTTGTTTAAGAATTTAATGTTCTTTGGAGCTTTGTTACTCTTATTAAGTCCTAGTCCTGACCCTCAACATTCTCTGTCTTTTCACTGCAGGCGTTGAGAGCCTTGTAGTAAATGGCCTTTGGGGGTACAAAAATCAACAATAGGCACTGTTTAAGATGATAGTGTTTTAGTCAGTTGAGGGACGATGGTGGTTTGGCTTTGGGTGGTATGACTGTATGGATGAGAAGGTTTGGATTTTGATGATCAGATCTTGTTGATAGACTACAGGGGGAGAGAAAGAGGAATAAAGGATAAGCTCATGGTTATTGTACTTAGTAAAATGAGGTTGACATATGCTTACATGCTAACACAGAGGGAGAAATCTTGGGAAAGTGCAAACCAAATTAAATGTGAGAAATCTATTAGAGATCCAAGTGGCGACATCAAATAAGCACTTGTATATATGAGTCTGGCATTCAGGCATGAGGCCTTGTGTAACATAAATCTGAAAATCAAAGGTCTGCTGCTGCTGCTGCTAAGTCGCTTTAGTCGTGTCTGACTCTGTGCGACCCCATAGACGGCAGCCCACCAGGCTCCCCCGTCCCTGGGATTCTCCAGGCAAGAACACTGGAGTGGGTTGCCATTTCCTTCTCCAATGCATGCCAGTGAAAAGTGAAAGTGAAGTCGCTCAGTCGTGTCTGATTCTTAGCGACCCCATGGACTGCAGCCCACCAGGCTCCTCCGTCCACGGGATTTTCCAGGCAAGAGTACTGGAGTGGGGTGCCAGCGCCTTCTCTGAATCAAAAGTCTATGGGTGGTATTTAAAGCCACACATCTTAAAGAAGAGGTGTGAGGACTAAGCCCTGGTGTACTGAAACGTTTAGAGATCTGGTAAATGGGGAGAAGGTGGGAAAAGAGCTTAAAAATGAAGTAGAAGGAGAAATAAAAGAGAATGGTATCCAGGAAATGAAGAATATGATTCAAATGGAAAGAGAGACCAACTTGTCAAATGTTGCTGCTCATTAGGGGGAGTAAGAAATAAGCCTTTGTTGTATTAATCCTCTGAGATTTTGAAGTTTGTTTCTGTAGTACATTAACATATTAATCAATACTGTATAAACTAACTTCTTGAATTGCTTAGAATTTAAATTCTGAAAGTAAGTACTTAAATTTAACTAGTAAACCTCCTGAGAGTCTTATATGAGATCATTTTGGGCATTTTATCTGTGATGATTTTGTCAGTTAGGATAGTTATTTTCTACTTGTCATTAGAATATCTGCTAATGGATTCTTATTCATTGACTCTTTCCAACAACATTTATCAAATTTAATGCTCTAATAATTAAATTCCTATCAATGAAAGCTATACTTATGGCCCTTTTCTAGCATAGGGATGACACAGTTGGTACTCCTAAATGTGAATGTGTCCCTCAAATACCTGCTTTATTAATGCTATTTGTGTGTTATTCCCACAGAGACTGCAATTTTAAATAAAATGGCCAAAGGTCAATCTCAGGTAGTACAATGGATATGGAAATTGGTTTCTTTGGAAACCTACTTAAAAAATCTGAGACTGGAGTAAGTATGCTGACTGAGGATCACCAGAAAACATTGTGCAGATGCAGAGTTGCTTGCTAAGAGGGTCTGAGGTTCAGATCAAGTTCTCTAACCTGCTGTGTCTCAGAGGCATAAATAAGGAGAGGGACCTCTTTTACAATTAGTCTCCCTAGACTAATACCTAGAATAGGTACCTTTTGGTAATTAGTCTAGACAAACTACCATTCTATTAGCACAGATTTGCACGTCTGCACACACAAGACCTTGCAGTGAAGTGATATCTGCAAAAATATCACTTGGGGTCTGACGGATTCAGACAACAGCTTTAAATGGAATCTCAAAGTTTGATGAGGAGCCAGAAAACAGACTATTTTCAGTAGCCTGGATACAAGTGAGAAGTAAAGGCCAAAGGATGGTATTGGCATTACTTTAAAGCAGTGGCTCTGAAGTGGGGGCAAATTTGTCTCCTGGGGTATACTGGACAATGTCTGGAAACATCTTTTTTGATTGTCAAGATCAAATTCAATGTGAGAGGGAGGTGCAGGGTGACACTGGCATCTAAAGGGTAAAGGTCAGAGATGCTGCTAAAATTGTGCAAACACCAAGATAGCCCCCACGGAAAGGTAGTGTCCATTCCAAACGTCAACAGTGCCAGCTAAGAAACCCTGCACCTTCCTTATTTCCTTTTAAGAGGAGGAAACCCCTGACATCTAAAATCTTATTTTATTTAGATTCATAAGCCTATCTTCCGAGGACCTGGCCTTTAAGGAAACTTCGTTCGTAGTGTATACTTTTCTATTTCCAGCTATTTATAGTGCCTTAAAGTGTTCACAAGTAAAAAAAAATATTAGAAGGTGATTGTTTTTACTTGCTTAAAAACAAAATCCTCAGCCTGAATTAAAAAAAAAAATCCTGATTTTCACTCTTAAACCCCTTTACATTTGCCAATGCTCAATCCAAGTTCTCCCGGAAATTGGGTTGAGCTATAGAGAGGGTAAGATCTCAAATCCACGACTGGAGAGACTGTGTTTCATGGGGTTAAAAAAGCATGAAATTGTAGGTCTTGGATGGCACTCCTAAGGAAGCGTTGACTTCCACCGCTTTTCTTAGGGCATCTATCAGCTGCCCTGCCGGTTTTAATATTACTATCGCCGTCTTCAAGGACTGCCTGCCTTTCGACAAGGCCGACAGGTAACGCACTCCAGCAGATTTCGCCGGACAGCCCCGAATTCCTAAGCACAGCCCCAAAAGCCGGAGCACACCTCTCGACGGTGGGCGGAGCGGGCTGGAAGGGGGGGTCACCGATCTCCTCTGAGGATTGGAGCCCGGGGCAGCCCAGGAAGGTCGAGGGTGTGCGGGATCCCCGGCCCGCCGGAGGTTGGAGGGGGCGGACCCGGCGGCGGGCGCAGACGCTTGGCCAGGCGCCCGGGTCCCACAGCCCGGCGCTCCGCGGGGTCCGCCCTCCGCCCGGGCGAGGAGGAGGACGCGCGAGCCACGGCCGCCAGGACCCGCCCCCTCTCCTTCCCGAGCGGGCGGCGGGCGGCGCGGGGAGGCGGGGCCGCGGCGGCCGGCAGTGTCTGCGCCTCGCGGCCTCGGAGCTCGCAGACGCTCGGGGAACATGGCGGCGGCGGAGCCGGCGGTCGCGGCGCTCCCCGGCGGCGGCGGCGCGGGCGCGGGGGCGCCGTCGGGCACGGTCCCCGTGCTTTTCTGCTTCTCGGTCTTTGCGCGGCCGGCGGCCGTGCCGCACGGCGCGGGCTACGAGCTCCTCATCCAGAAGTTCCTCAGCCTGTACGGCGACCAGATCGACATGCACCGCAAATTCGTGGTGCAGCTCTTCGCGGAGGAGTGGGGCCAGTACGTGGACCTGCCCAAGGGCTTCGCGGTCAGCGAGCGCTGCAAGGTGCGCCTCGTGCCGCTGCAGATCCAGGTGGGTCCCGCGGGAGGGCCGCGCGCCCCGCCGCTCCGGGTGCCCGTGCGTCCCCGTCCCCGCCGGGCTCCTCAGGTGCCCCGCGGCGGCCGGCCCCGCGCGCCTCGCCGACTGGGAAGGGCCGCGCCGCTGTCGCAAGCCTCGCGAATGGCCCAGCCCCGGCGCCTGTCCGAAGGGGACGGTCACCGGCTGTCCTCCGCCAAGGATGGGGCGTGGGCCTCCCTGCTAGAGGCGGCGCGCGCGAACGCCCCCACGTGTGTGGTCCTCAGCCTCCCGCATCCGCTTTGTGTGCCGGGAGCAAGTCCCAGCCGCCTGCGTAACCCAAGGGCTGTGCAGAGTAGCTGTGTTTTTCTTTGGGGTGATGCAGAACCGGGGTAAAGAGGTCGTGCGGAGTGTCGGCCTTGGGGTTTGTTCCCGGAGTTGTGTTTACCACTTGCGGAAACACAAACTTCTGGAGTCTTATGCTTTCACCCCTCCTCTTTCCCAGCTTTCAATTCCTTTGATCTTCAGCCTTCCCTAAGTGAAATAACCGTGTTTAGCCTCTTCCTGGTAACTGTCAACGGAATCTGTTGATTACACGTATACACTGACTGTCTTGAAAAAGTCATTCGAATCAGGCTGCAGTACCTTCTTAAATACCTAACTTTAGCCCGTCTGTTCTTTCCTGGTAGTGCTGGCTGAAAAAGTTGTTATACTTGAGGATTATTTTATAGCTTTTTAATATTTTTAAAAAGCCATGTTCTCATACTGAATAGATCTGCCTCCTGTGTTCTTTTTGTGCTCTGCTCAGAGGATTCACTTGAGGATTTACACTGTTGCAAAGCAAGAATAAAAGGTGTATTTTAGGTATTCCACCATCATCAGTTTTTTGGTTGAGAGACAGGTAAGCCATTTCTTTGGAAAACCAAACTGAAATGTGGGGTTCAGGTTTAGAAGGCACTTTAATATTCAGGTGTCATTTCTGAGGACTGTCCTCTAGTTTTTTTTTTTTCAGTTGTTGTCTGAGGAATTGATCTTGTTTGCTATCACTCCAGCACCCAGTCCAGAAACATCCAAACCAGGTACTTTAATCAGAGGACAAAGGCTATGAGATTGCATGGTCACCCCTAATAAGCCAAAACAGAGGCAGGAACTTGGTGTCTGACACCCTAGAATTTGCCCTGCTCTTGGGAGTTGTGGTTGATCGGGTTTTACTACTCTCCATTTCTGTGTGTTCAGGAGTTTTCATGGCGGACACCTTCTGCACGCTTCCTTGTCAGTCTGTTTAGATTAATGCTGCCAAAAATACCGAAGAAGTTGGATGCACCTTTGACAAATCCATTAATAAAGGCGAGAATCCAAATACTAGCTGAAGCGATCTGGAGCTTTACCGAGGAGGCTGACTTCTTTGTGATGTGTTTCCTGTAGTGGTTGGGGGGGAGGGTGGGCTGTTACCTAAGAGATGTTATGCCACCAGACTGGTGCCTTTCCTGTCTTTAAGGCCTCCCTTTCCCCCAATATAGGATTTTTTTTATTTTGAAAAATTCAAAGTCTGGGTCTGACAACTCTTTTTAACTAAAGAAATTAATAATATGTATGACTATACCTGAGATGTCTTGTACATTCTCAAAAGGCATTATGTAATTCAGGACACACGTGGCTTTTGAAGTATTTTGCTTGATATTGGAGGTAAAATATAGTTTAAGTTTTTGTGGTGATGTTTAAAATAATAATTATAGTAGCACTACTCTGCCCCATCCTTTTTAAAATGTAATTATTTTTCACCAAATAGTCCAAGAATTCCTAAGCATGTTACATGATACTTTAGATATTTTAAAGTATTTAAAAATATGTTTATATTATTTCATTTTCATAATCACAGTAGCTTGACTTCTTCAGCCAGGTGCCTCCCGAAGCTTAAAAATAGATGATGTGGAGGGTTGCACACTCATGCCATCTATATCCACATGCTTATTCTGATACCTGTTTATACCTTCCATATGAAAAGAGATATATATGTGTATACATGCTCACACACATGTATGTATATATGTATGGATACTCCCAGAAGGAAAAGGGAAGATATTTCTTTTCGTGACCATTTTGCTATATTTTTTGGAGCCCAACTGTATAATCCTGAAGACATGGACATTTCATGGCTGGACAAGAACTTAAGAGTTCATTCTGCCTTTGAGTGTCAGCTCTAAGTGCCTGACACGATGAATGTAAACAGGGGTAAGACCGAATTCATGCTCCTTACCTAAATTCCTGCTCCTTCATTTTGCCAAAGAGCAGAACATGTAGGAAATTGCCCAAGGTCCCGTGGTAAATAAAGCATGTGAAGGTCCTACAACTGGCCACAGCATTCATGTTCTCTTTTCATGCTTAATGAATATATCAAGAAGAATGGGGAACAAGCCACAAACTTGGGCTTGTAACATCATGTGTTTTGATGCTATTTATTGCTTCTGTGGAACAGATGCCTGTCAGTCAGGAAGACTCAAGGTGGCCGGTCAGGGAGGCCACGCTCAGGGGACAACCGGCTCCTTCTACCAGAAGCAGGGAGGAAGAGCGTGATTGGCCACATGTAATCCATGGCTTAAATAATGCTATTTGTCATTTTGGAGAAGACCTTATCGCCTCTGCAGCTCTGGCGAATATCCTGTATATTCTAGAATGTATTCTCAATTTCCACAAGGGTCTGAGTTTGCTTTCAGGCTTGTCCTGACTGTTGCTCATGACCCTGAAAAACACAGTGGTTGCTTGACACTGCCCGCACCGGTGGTTGGTTGGTGGTTCTATGGAGAGTCACCTTTAAGACCCCCATTGCCAGTATTAGGCTATGATAACTTTTTAGTGTCTTCCTTTCTGAAATATTCTGTAACAGTGACCTAGTATCTGCTGACAGCTCAGGTAGCTAAAGACAGCTCGTGTTCCAAGCACTTTTTATGTGTCTTCAGCTTTCTCAAAATGCTTGAAGTCTGAGGTATTTTGAGAGGAAGGGGAAGAAATATAAATGAGAGGCTTATATAGTGGGAATTTAAGTCATTTTTCTGACTTACAAGTGTTAATTTTTCACAAGGTATTTCCCAAGTTTTAACTAATAGAGAATTCAACCCTGGAAGCTCATGTAAATTTGATATCATACCATTACCAGTGTATTTTTCCAGCTTGTCACCAGGGAAGGCAGAACCCAAGTAGAGGAGAGGAAGAACCGGACGTGGTTAGGAATGACACCAGTGAGAGTATTTTACGTGAGTATGTAGGAGGGACGGCTCTGGCAGCTTTGTGTGGGCAGAAGATAAGGGCTTTCCTGGGAAGGTTATTTTGACCTTCTCTGAGGTGTTTAATTGGGAAGGGATTCTGCTCCCGATTTTACTTTCTTGGAAGTTATTAGTATGAAGGTTAGTTTAAACAGGTGTGGACATTTTATCGCTTGAAGGTGCCCCAGAGTTCAGGGTGGGAAGGAAGAGAAGGCATGGTTTGAAAAGAAAAGGGAAGGGACTTGGGTCTCCCTTGGGCTTGCTAGTTGGAAGGTGGTGATTTTTGATTTCAGAACCTGAACCGTGGAGTGTGTAGGAGGAGCAGGTAGATAAGCTAATGCTCAGAACTCTTGAGTTACAGAAGTAGGCAGCACTTTTCTCAGGAGGCAGACAGTGTCAGGGGCTCTGGAGATAACAGCTGAATCCTAAGGGATTGTCTCTCGCCCGCCCACCCGCCTTGTAGAAAATTTAACATTTCAAATTACTGCCCAAAGCGTTGTACACATTTTGCTCTTTGTGGATACATGAGAGGCTACCTATAAATAAACTGTGTGCCAGTGGAAGCTATGATCTGTGTTCGGGATTTTTTTTCCTACGTTTAATTTGCCAGGGGGAATTCAGTGTAGATTCAGATGTCACTGTGCTCCTGGAATCTGGTCAGCTTCACCGTCACCCCAACATCAGGTACAATGTAAAGAAACCCCTCCATCCTTAGCACTGAAATGCGTGGAGTTGGCTGGCCTCCTGCGGGCAGTTGGAAAGCTCAAACTAACTTATAAGCTTGAGTTGTAATCTTAATGCCAGTCACATTAGTGTTCACAATAGGTGAGTAGGTTGCAAAATAAGAGTAAAATAAATATTCTCTTGAAGTCTAAATTAAAAAGCCCCAAACCTATTTTTCCAGAAACACATCATGTACCAATAATTGTACGTCTTTTGGTAACATTTGGGTATCTATTTTATGAACCATTTCTTAATTCTGTAGACTGTGCTAACAGGTTAGACATTATCAATGTTTCCTTCTATATATTTCTTGGTTTCTTAGGGGATCATAGTAGTAGTAAGTGGTATTTTAACCTCATTATTGAAGAACTGTTTTTAACATGTGCTAAACTTGAAAGCACAGTGTATGTTTCCCTTAGGAGGGATGCACAGTAACCTAATGCTTTTATTGATGGATTTACATGAAACTGATTTAGTCTTTGAAATAGCCTTATGAGGTAGCAACTATTTTTATTACTTTGTTACAGATTGAAGTGAAGGTGTTTAGTTGTGTCTGACTCTTTGTGACCCCATGGACTGTAGCCCACCAGGCTCCTCTGTCCATGGGATTCTCCAGGCAAGAATACTGGAGTGGGTTGCTATGCCCTTCTCCAGGGGATCTTCCCAACCCAGGGATTGAACTTGGGTCTCCCACACTCTGCAGTGAGCCACGAGCGAAGCCAGATTAAGAAGCTGCTGTTTAGAAATGTTAATGATTTGCAATTGAAATTAGTGAAGTTGACATTTGAACTCAGACTCTGATGCCCACGGGCTGACCTGTATTGCCTGAGACAGTCCTGTCACAGGCCTCTGTTTTGAGTCGATATTGAAACAAAGCCTTCCTGTACCTTTCCAAGGTTTCCTTGGAAACACTTCTCAGTGAAATAAAGATACCTCATATTCCCTTCTGGACCCCTCTCCCAAGCACATCATGCCTATATTGTTGCTGTAATAGACTACTAAAATTTTGAAAACAGCACATTCACAAGTTCAAACTTCAGTCATTTCTAAAGAGACACAGGTTACGCACTGTAGTCGCTTGCTCGGGTGCTGCTATAGCAGAGTACTACAGACTGAGTAGCTTATATAACCAAAATTTATTTTCTCCCAATTCTAAAGGCTTTAGGTCAGATTTGGGTCCTTGAAAGGACTATGAAGGAGAAGCCGTTTCATGCCTCTCCTGGCTTTTGGTGGTAGGTTGGCCACCTTTGGAATTGCTTGACTTGTAGACATACCACACTGATCTCTGCCTTCATGTTCACATGGGCTTCTCTGTGCTCAGATTTCCCTTTTTCATAAGAATGCCTCTCTTGTTGGATGAGGCATCCACCTCGGTTGGGAAGATCCCCTAGGGGAGGAAATGGCAACCCACTCCAGTGTTCTTGGCTGGGAGATTCCATGGACAGAGGGGCCTGATGGGCTGCCATCCATGGGGTCACAAAGAGTTGGGACACAGCTGAGCACGCACGCACACACTGCTCCGGTATGACCTCGTCTTAATTGACTCTGTTTTCAGTGACTGCTTCCAAATAAGGCAGTACCGTGGTGCAATACTGGAGGTTAGGAATTCAGCATCTGAGTTTCGGAGCACACAGTTCAACACACAACACTCACCATGTGCCACGTTTATGGAGAGGTCAGATGTGGCACAGCACATCTCCCTGAGCAAGACCGGCCATCGTGTTTGCGCCTGTCCCAAGAAGCCGGGGACCAAGCCAGGGAGGAGCAGGTTCCTTGCAGACGTAGCAGCTGTTGTTAGAAAATGGTCAGATCACGTGTGGATGTGAAGCGGGGTGAATACTGTTATGATCATGGTAGTCATGGAGTTTGGGGATGAAGAGTCTTTTGAACATGAAATCTAAGGTCAAATTCTAGCTATGACAGTTCTTAAGAAAGTGGGCAAAAATTTTATACTTGAAATTTGTCTTAAACTGTTGCTTGAGGAAGCCATTGATTGTGATCAACTTTTTGTGTTGAAATATGTATTCAATACATTAAAATACATATTTTTATGTATATGTGTATAGTGATGTATTTAGATAGATATATAAATATATGAAGGTGTGTGTATATAAACATTTTTGTATGTGATTTCTTCAGACTTCTTGAATATGTGTTGATCTCTAATTGCTACACATTTACCTATGAGCATTTGGTCAAGTCCATTTTTAATTTGCTTTCTTGCAGTTGCAACAAGTCTGATGATGAGCAGCACTTTTAGTTATCTACAAGGTTTTGGTTTAAGAGGAGTTTCTGAGTCAAATTATGAAGTCCCTGGATTATAGAGTCAGTGTGTAATTTAACAGTTTTTGAAATTCATGTGGACTTGGGGTGGATAGGGGTTGATTGGACGTAGTTAGAGATTTTCAGTAGTTGTCCTTTTTTTTTTTTTTGGTAGCCTCAGCTCCTCCTTTTTCTCCCTTGTATGACATAGAGATTATGCATAAAGTAGTGGCTTTTCCCGCTACTATTATGACATAGGGAGACCACTTTATTTTATTACCTACATTTTTAATTTTAGACTAGTGTTGATTTACAAGGAGAGTTGCAAAGATAATACAGAGAGTTCCTGTATGTGTGACATAGTTTCCCCTCTTGGCAACATCTTCCATCACTGTGGCATATTTGTCACAACTAAAGAACCAACATTAGTACATTACTACTAGCTGAGTGCCACACTTCAGTCAGATTTCACAAGCTTTTCCCTAATGTCCTCTTTCTGCTCCAGGATCCAATCCAAGATACTCGTTATGTTTAGTTGCCACATCTCCTTGCGCTCCTCTGAGTTATGACAATTCCTCAAAGCTTCATTGTTTTTAATGAGCTTGACAGTTCTGAGGAGTACTGATTAGCTATTTTGGTAGAATGATCAGTTTGGGTTTCTCTGCTGTTTTCTCAGTGCTTAAACCAGGGTTGTGGGATTTTGAGAGGAAGATCATGAAGGTCATTCCCATCACATATCCAGGCTGAATACCATCACCATGGCTTCACTGATCGCCTCAGTCTTGATGGCCTGGCTGAGGCCGTATTCATCATCACCCTCTTACTCGATTCTCTATTGTGAGGAAGCAAATTGCTCAGTGCAGGCCACATTCAAGGGGTGGCCACTCCTGGAGAGGAGAATATCTAGGCATTTTTCTTTCACGAAATTATAACCAGTCATCTCTGCCCTCAATCCCTTGTCCCTGTGGCTTCTTTCTTTAACTGAAAGTTTAAAGATGATGGATTCCTTTGCTGGAAAGGATTTCAGGGCTGCGTTTGCTGACCTCCTCTAATACAACATATGTCTGATGAGGTCCCCTGCCCAGAACAGATACCTCACAGCTGTAATGAGGTGTTGGGAAGCACCAGGTAACAGGAGCCCTGGGAGACCACAACTCTGAATAATCTAGGATTTCTGAGTAGGTATGGTTTTATTCCTTTGACATCCCAATATTCAATAGTTTGACCATTTTATATGGTAGTCCTGAAATATTATGTAACTGATTTTCTTAATGGGTGTAAGACAACGATTTTGTCCCAGTTTATAACTTAACATACAGCTCGTTACTCCTTCATTGGAGTCTAGACTGAGAACTGGTTGAGATTTGATCCACATTTACTGTATTTTGAATCTCTTCTTCCTCAGCTGTTATTCCTTGCTGCTATCCGTTTGCCTGTCTTCAGCAAACTTTCACATTTGCTGTTTCTAACCTTATGTTAATTTATAATCCAGACAACCAAACTTGTTAGGAATGTATACAGAGTTAATCCTTACAGTCTGAGATAAGATCTGAGGGCTGGAGATCCAAGCAGGTGTAGGCGGTCAGTGTATTAGGGCATGGCCATCCAGCATACCCTGGCAACTTTGTAGAGTTTTATTTTGCCTGCTTGCTGGTTTTCATATGTTGTAGAATGGCAGGATTGCTGAGTTGCACTGCAGTTGTTTTAAACAGGGCAACTGCAGCTAAACTGCTTTTCATAGTGTTCCTTCAACACATCGTTTTTCACTGGGGACCCCTGGTTCAAATTTCTAAAATAGTATTTATATATGGATTTTGAGCCAACATTTAATATTTACTGAGAATTTAAGATACATGATTATAAATAGTGGTTGGTTTTCAACCTAGTACCCTAAGTACTTATATAGTCATCAGATTCATTGCTTTTGATGGAAGCATGGAAATGGAAGCATGGTACTTGCATTAAAAATTTAAGTAAAGAAGCAGCCAAAGATGAGCATATATAATTAAAAATGCTTGAATATTTATTTTAAACATTCCTTATTGACAGAGTAGGAAAACCCTCTGTGTAGTTTTAGAATTACAGATGGTACTCCCATTCTCACATGGACATGGTGTTGGACCACCCGTGGTTAATCAGTACACATCTGTAGAGTTAATATCAGAGGGAGATAAGGTGCCGGAGTCCGTCAGCCCAGGATGCAGATAAATAAAGTGCATACTCGCTAGAGCAGTCATACTGCTAAGATCAAAGGTTCCTCTTAATGATTCACTTAATTCTTGGAGTAATTGTTTCTTAAGTGTGATACATGTGCCGAGGTACTAAGGCAGAGTCTAGGGTCAGGCTGGGGGTGAAGCCACCACCTTTGTAGTCAGGACTCAGGTTTCTCTAGAAAATTAGAAATAATTATTATCTGTTGGTGGTTTAGGTTCATTAGAGGGGAGCCTTCAGGGGTACCAAGAGTAGTGGCATGGCCTCATTCAGGATCAAACTGCATCCTTTCCAGAGCTTCTCTAATTTGAGAAGGTGGAAAGAAAAGCACAGTGGGTTTTTCAGAACTCAGATTAAATTCTTGTATTTAACAGTGATTTTTCACTTTTGGGGAGATCCATGTTGGGCCCAAGTTATTGTAGTAGACCAACTACAGCAATTAATGTGAAGCTTGGTAATCTAATACCCAGTGTTCATCTTGATTCATTGATTTTCTTGATGGTGATAAATATGTGTAAGAATTCAGATGTCAGGTTTATGTCTCTCCATTTGACAATGGTGATGTGGTTGGCATCATTTCATTGCATTTTTTTTAACTCTTAAGAAGGTATTCTTGAGAATACTGACTTAATATTTCAGTCTTGATGATAGTAGTAATTCTAGGTTTGTTTCTTTTTTTTCTTCATTTTTTGTTTCACAGTCTCTGCTACAGATTATTTTAAATTTTATTCTTTGTACTTGTAAACAATATTGTCATCAAATTTAAGTTTTTTTTACTATTTTTTACTATAAAAGTAATACATACTTTTAAATAACATTTAGCAAATGTTTTAAAACATCATTTGAAAAACAGAAGAAAGGTATTAAGAAAAAAAATATTATCAGCATCCCTAACTATGTAACCACTTGTCAATATTTTCATATATTTACTTCTACTTTTTATTCATATTTTTAGAGTTTTGAAATACAATTGAACTGTGCTCTTTTTAAAATTAACATTAGATTACAAGCATTTCTTCTTAGAGGTGTGCATTTTTTGAAAACATATGCATATACTATTTTAATAGGCTAAACATGTTTTGTGAAATCATTTTTTGTATTTCAGTTCTTGGTTTATTTCAAATTTTCACTATTAAAAGCAATTCCGTGGACATATTTGGGGATAATTTTTTTTCCTATTATTCATATCATTTCTTCTAAATAATAGTTGTTAAAATTGACATAATGGGTCAAACAGTAGGAATGTTCTTCTCTCTTTACTGACCTCCAGCTGAAAATAAATGTCACTGTATAACAAATGCTAAATCATTCTTTCTTTTTTCCTCAGCTCACTACCCTGGGAAATCTTACACCTTCAAGCACTGTGTTTTTCTGCTGTGATATGCAAGAAAGGTTCAGACCAGCCATCAAGTATTTTGGAGATATTATTAGTGTGGGACAGAGATTGGTATGCTTGCTTGTTTATTTTTTCCAATTTGCTGAAGCGTGATATACATTCATATACAAACGTATGTATATTGGTACTTATCTTTGTTCTTTTTATTTTCCCCCCAGTTACAAGGGGCCCGGATTTTAGGAATTCCAGTTATTGTAACAGAACAGTACCCTAAAGGTCTTGGAAGCACTGTTCAAGAAATTGATTTAACAGGTGTAAAGCTGGTACTTCCAAAGACCAAATTTTCAATGGTATTACCGGAAGTGGAAGCAGCATTAGCAGAGATTCCTGGAGTCAGGAGTGTTGTGTTGTTTGGAGTAGAAGTAAGTACCACTTGTTCTGTTTTGGACACAATTCATTTGTAGAAAACTTGTTATTTCCAGAATGTAATTTTGTATATAGAATGTGTGTATGTGTTAGTTGCTCAGTTGTGTCTGACTCTTTGCGACCCCATGGACTGTAGCCCACCAGGCTGCTTTGTCCATGGGATTCTCCAGGCAAAAATACTGGAGTGGGTTGCCATTTCCTTCTCTATGTATATAGAATACTGTATAGGTAAAAAGAGCTTCCCTGTTGTCTCAGTGGTAAAGAACCTGCCTGCCAATGCAGGAGACATGGGTTTGATCCCTAGGTCGGGAATCCCCTGGAGAAGGAAATGGCAACCCACTCCAGTATACTTGCCTGGAGAATCCCTTGGACTGAGGAGCCTTGCGGGCTATAATCCACGGGGTCCAAAAAGAGTCAGACATAACTTAGTGACTAAACAGCAACAACTGATAGAAAATAACCCCCACCATTTATTAAATGTTGACTGTTGTCATGGCACTGGTCCAAACACTCTTTTATCCTTTAATTTGTTAAACTCTCAGAACAATCCTCTGATCTAAGTACTTTTGGTCTCCTCATATTATAGAGATGGGGAAACTTAAACACAGATGCTGTGTGTCTTGCTCAAAAGTTAAAAGTTAGTTAAAGGATCGAGTTGCATTTGAATCTAGGTTGATTGATCTTTGGGCCTTTACTTTGAACCACTGCTCAGAACACACTTTCATCAAAGATAATATGTTTACCTATATAGGAGCTATAGGTGTTCATCTTGGTCATGTTTTTGTTCTAGAAAACCTTTTGTTTTGTTCTAGAACCTTTGTTCTAGAAAACCTGTAGTTCACTGTCCTTCACATTTGAATCACGTACTTTTTTTTTTTTTTTAAGGAAAAAATACGTTCATGGATTCTTAATGCTGACTAAAATGATTTTTGGGTTTTTTTTTGACATGTGGAAGCAGAATATAAGTATTTATTCATAGCTTTTAAGAACCTCTTGAACTGAAATTATAAAATTATGAAAACCATAAAAACAATGAAACCCAAATAATATTAATTTAAGACAGCCATGATGTTTTGATAGTAGGTTTCATAATAGTAGGTTTTCATGGTAGAAAGATGTATCCTCAGTTTTAGATGTATATTAAATATTTCTGTATTTTGACTTCAATACTGACAAAATAAAGAAGCCTATTTGTGTAAATATGTCATGCCAAATCTCGTTGCTGACTTTTATACTTTTTTTATTTGTTCATCATTATTAGCTCTTCATGTAATCAAAATCATCTTTGAGCAGTCCTCCAGTGCTAACTTTAATGAGTTATCAGTCGATAATTTTCCATGGCTGTCTTGTGTGAAGATAAGGTCAGCTTTGTCGCATTATTAAAATCTGCTTTCATTGCTAATCCACTTATTGTTGGAGCCTGTTTTTACTTTTTATTCCCTGCCAATGAATTATACAAGTCTGTGCTTAGAAAGATGGAATCTGTATAATGCATTTGCTGGTGACGTATTCTGAGTATTTTTTGCCTAAGCTACATGTTATTTTTAATTTGGCCTACCGTTACTACTGGGTGCCTTTTAACAACTCAGTTTTCCCACCGTTATCTCAGTCGACAGTACTGCAGACGCATTCTTTGTGTCAGGCGTTTGGTGTGAAAACAGAAATAAACCCAACTGTGAGTGGCATCAAAACTGGGTGGTAGTAGTCAGCTGAATGAAGGTCATCCAGATGAAACACAGATGAAAATATTTTTAAAAAACGCTCACAGAGCTGTAAGAATATGTTCAGGGTTCCCAGGACAAAGACCATTGATGTTATTCAGTTCCTGACTTTACAAAGAGGAAACCAAAGCCAGAGATGCTGTTTATGCTCGAGATCACTGGTGAGTCAAAGGCAAAACTCGATGTAGCACAAGGTCATTAGACCTGTGGTGCTCTTTCGGCTGTCCCGTATCGCTGCACGTTTGTAGAATACTTGTCGTTTACCACAGTGTTACATGTGGGTTTTTACTTTCCATCTAGACTCACGTGTGCATCCAGCAGACCGCTCTGGAGCTCGTTGGCCGAGGTATCGAGGTTCATATAGTTGCTGATGCCACATCATCGAGAAGCATGATGGACAGGATGTTTGCACTTGAGGTAATTGTCCTGTTTTAAAGTAATTCATTTACCGAGGCTTCCAGATAAATTTGGAGAATATTAAATATGTAACAGCAGTGAAAATGTACCTCTTAAATTTGAGCGTGGTCTGACAATAATCAGACTCACCGTTTTCCAAGGTCTCTACTATGCACAACCAGCCTCTGAGGCCTCACCATCATCTCCTGTTTTACATCTGCTGTCTTTATTTCTAGTGATGCTAAACACTCCTCTACATCTTCTGTCGTAACTTTACTACAGTTTTGCACCGGAACTAAGAGGTATTCCAGTAAGCTTACTCTGAACTATTTAAAGATTTGCAAATTAAAAGCAGCTCATCTAGGCTGAACTTGATCAAGATCTATCCTAAACCTCGTGCCTAATGGGCCTCAGCCTGGTTCAGCTTTGTGTTAGATTTCGTCAGACTTGAATTTCTGGAAACAGGAGTGTCGCTGACTGTGGGCACCACTCACACGCAGGGTTTGACTGCTCTCTGCGTGGAGTGTCAGTGATTTTTGACAGCGTTGCATAACAGTAGCCTTACGTAAGCAATTCCTATTCTGAGACTATTGAAAAGCAAACTCCCACAATTAATCCTTTGAAATCTTCATATTGTGGATCTCTGTCTGTTTTGTTTAATTCTAATTCTATCATAATTTTTAAGTAATGTCAATCTGGATTGGAATTGCTGAGTTTTTAACTAATTACTTTTATTGAGAATGGGAAATGGAGATTTTTTTATTTTTTGAGACTCTCCAGTGTTTCATGCATAAGCTGGCCTATGAGCCACTTTCTCTGTAGATTGCTCAGTCATTTCTCGTAATCTAAAATGTTCCCTAGGGTGGTGAGTTCAGCAAATAAGAATAAGACAGACAGACAAGGGTCGAGTCGGTGGGGAGGGCTAATGTGGAAGCCGGCGGGTTGCTGGCAGCAGCAGTGCTTTCAAGGCCCTGGTTGGCCATCCCTTCTTTTATTCCTGAACAGGGAGGTTTTATTAATTTTATTCAACTATTTTCAAGTCTATTTGGACTATCAGGTTCTCTGGTTAGTTTGAGACTAAGTATTGCTTCTTCCCCTCTCAGCAGAGATCTTTGAACTCTCCTTACAGTCAGAGTTAATCAACTAACACTTTTCAAATTTTCTTAGTAATCTGATCCATCCTGCCTCGACAGGCAGTTGTTTTCCTCCGTGAATAACCTTTATGGTAATGCTGAGATCCAGAACTTGAGGTGTTCCCAAGGAAGCAAAGAACTTAAGAACATATAAAACCAGAAATTTTCCTTTCTTGTAAAGAGATTTTAAGAACTTTTGTCCTGCATTCATTTACATTTTTCAGACATGTCTTTATTATGCATTTATTACAGAAACTTGTTATTGCTGGCAGTTCTGTCTTTTACCAAGATTCAGAATAAAACAGTTGGCCTTTTAATACCTGAGCCTCATTCTTTCAGAGGCAACCTATAATCTTACTGATCAGGAGTCCAAACAGTAAAGGGATAATATGGGTTTGAATGCAGGTTCTGGCATTTTGTAAATTTGTGTCCTTGGACAGATCACCTAATATCTTTGCCTTAGATTTCTCATTCGTGATATGAAATAAAATTCATATTTTTATGGCAAAATAGAAAAATTTAAACTTGAAAAAGTTTTCTTTGCCCTTTGGTTTCCTCTTTCCCCCCTACTGTGTGTACACAGTATGAAGCAAGCACATCTCCCCATCAAAAGAAATACCTGTTCAACTGTAAAGAGTGGACAGCTCCTTAAAAGATAATACTCCTTCTTGATTGTCTCAAGGGTCATGTGACCCACCACAGTGGCGCTTGGATCTGGATTCTATAAACTGTCAATAATTTATCATTTCATGTACAGCCCTCTGTCTCAAAAAACTTACATAACTGTGCTTTTGACTTCTGATGGGTGGAACTGTTCTTAGAGTTTTCTGAGGGGCTGTTCCCAGGTTATGCTTATCATCTTGCCTTGAGTAAAATTTTCCATTCCTTTTTTAGGTCAGCCGATTAATTTTTTTATCAGCAGTGAAATAGAAATAGTCATTATGTGGGAGGATTTTTGTGAGGATTAAATGAAATAATGTATTGGTAGTACTTAGTGTCTGACACAATAAACACTCAAGTGTTAGCTGTTGCTTTTGTTTTTACTGTAGCTCTTTATTTTCTTCATGTGCTCCTTCCGATCAGGAATATATAAGCATATATCAGCTTCTAAGACCCAAAAGGGACTAGTCTTGAGAAGTTCTGAGGAGGGAAGGAAAAAATATGGGCTGGGGTGGATTTCTGCCTGCAATGCAGAGGACATAGGAGGCGCAGGTTTGATTCCTAGGTTGGGAAGATCCCCTCGAGGAGGGCATGGCAACCCACTCCAATATTCGGAGAAGCCTGGTGGCCTACAGTCCATAGGATCACAACATGACTGAAGCGACTGAGCTTGCACGGAACAGCCGGCATTGGTTGGGGTTACAGTGCTGAGGTCGGAGAGGAGAGAAGCGGGTCGAGAGGTGATGCGGGAAGATGTTCCACATTTCAGACTTTTCCGCTCAGTCTTAAGTTTCTGTGGAGTCGTTTTAGTTAGTCCCTCAGTCCTTGGGACTGTTGTTCAGCTTCCTCTTTTCTTCTGTGACTATGAAAGTTAAACAGCGGTCTGGTCAGCTCCCCTTCTTTTCTTTCCCTTGAGAAACACAACTACTCGAGATCAGTCCTGAGACTCCCCACCCTGCCTGTTCAGATTGTTAAACTAATAAGATTTATCATTACCGTTATTAAAACTTCTCTGCTGGGATCTGTGGTGTGTGTTCTACTCCTCAAAATGTTTTGAGCACCTACCATCTGTCAGGCATTTTTCTTTCAACTTATAATTGCAGGGTAAATGTGGGAGAAGACAGAATAAAACCCTCTCTTGAACTTGATGTCCTTGTACTTCTGGGAAGTTGTTAAGTGTTGCTTGGGAGTTTAATGGGTTGAGTCTTTTTTTCTTTTTTCCTCCTCTGCCCTCTAGGAGACTGTCATGTATTTTTAGGTTTGTGGGTCAGAGTAACCTTTCTTTTCCTTTGGCCTAGTTGGACTGACTTTGTAAGTCTAAGGGAAGAACTCTGGAAGTCTATTAAGCCAAGTACCCATTTGCATTAAACAGCTGGAGTTTTAATCGTCCCTTTTTTAAGCCAGGCGATGAAGTGAGTTTGGGACCGGTGTCTTAGGTGCCCTCACAGCTCAAGGTGGTGGGTGGCAAGCTGCCTGTGTGTGGATCGAGTGCCCTGTTCTTTCTGCTCAGGCACCGTTTCCAGCTGGTGCTGGGCAGGCACCATGGGAAGATGTGTTAGCCTGATCTTAGCATTCTTAGCAAAGGCATGAGCCACGCCTTCCCCTAACACAGGTTCTTGGCTTGATTACTGTTTTTGGTTTTTGTTTGTTTTTTGGTTTTGTTTTTTTGACCACACCTTGAGGCAGTGAAACGTGTGCCCCCAGCAGTGGAGGCATAGTTTTAACCGCTGGACCTCCAGGGAAGTCCTGTGGCTTGGTCACTTTTGAATGTGCTCAATATTGGCCATGCTTTATTGTTGAAGTTAGGTAATTTTGTGTAGGTTTCTGTGTACTGAAATGTTTTTGTGTGTGTGCCTCTTGGTTTCCAGCTTGCCCCTGCCTTGGCCTCTTAGCATTCCTGAGAGCTGTTGGCTTAGGGTGGACGCAGTTCTGGTCAGCAGAGCACTGTAAGAAGCTATGTCTTTGCTGGGTCATTGCATTTCTTTCTCAGACCTGGGAGCACTTTTCTGATCTTCCTGCCTCATGAAAGAACTAGGAAGATTACTGAGAACTGACCTTCGTTAGCACTTTGGAATATAGAAAGCAGTTCCACAGACATTGAAAGTATGATTCAGATTCAGGCTGACTCATTGAAAAGCCATTGATTCAACAGAACAGTAAGGAAGGCAGGCCAGCCAGGGAGAGAGCTGGGTTTAGGTGACTGGACGTTCGGGGCCTTGAGACACAGCTCGTCTTGTAGTTATTGCCCACCCTCCTGTCTGAAGCAACCACACAGTCCTTTGAGATTTCTAAGGGTTTTCACTTGACAGTCAGGAATTTACTGAAAAGCAAGGAGGGGAAATTAGTCTCCAGAAGTCTTTATTTTATTTTATTATTTTTTTCTTTTTTTCTTTATTAGTTGGAGGCTAATTACTTCACAACATTTCAGTGGGTTTTGTCATACATTGACATGAATCAGCCATGGAGTTACATGTACTCCCCATCCCGATCCCCCCCTCCCACCTCCCTCTCCACCCGATTCCTCTGGGTCTTCCCAGTGCACCAGGCCCGAGCACTTGTCTCATGCATCCCACCTGGGCTGGTGATCTGTTTCACTATAGATAATATACATGCTGTTCTTTCGAAACATCCCACCCTCACCTTCTCCCACAGAGTTCAAAAGTCTGTTCTGTATTTCTGTGTCTCTTTTTCTGTTTTGCATATAGGGTTATCGTTATCACCTTTCTAAATTCCATATATATGTGTTAGTATGCTGTAATGTTCTTTATCTTTCTGGCTTACTTCACTCTGTATAAGGGGCTCCAGTTTCATCCATCTCATTAGGACTGGTTCAAATGAATTCTTTTTAACGGCTGAGTAATATTCCATGGTGTATATGTACCACAGCTTCCTTATCCATTCATCTGCTGATGGGCATCTAGGTTGCTTCCATGTCCTGGCTATTATAAACAGTGCTGCGATGAACATTGGGGTGCACGTGTCTCTTTCAGATCTGGTTTCCTCAGTGTGTATGCCCAGAAGTGGGATTGCTGGGTCATATGGCAGTTCTATTTCCAGTTTTTTAAGAAATCTCCACACTGTTTTCCATAGCGGCTGTACTAGTTTGCATTCCCACCAAGAGTGTAAGAGGGTTCCCTTTTCTCCACACCCTCTCCAGCATTTATTGCTTGTAGACTTATGGATAGCAGCCATCCTGACTGGCGTGTAATGGTACCTCATTGTGGTTTTGATTTGCATTTCTCTGATAATGAGTGATGTTGAGCATCTTTTCATGTGTTTGTTAGCCATCTGTATTTCTTCTTTGGAGAAATGTCTGTTTAGTTCTTTGGCCCATTTTTTGATTGGGTCATTTATTTTTCTGGAATTGAGCTTCAGGAGTTGCTTGTATATTTTTGAGATTAATCCTTTAAAAAACTCAGAGATTAACTCATCGTCTGGTATTTGTCCCAATGTAAAGGACACTGGCAGCCTTGCTTATTTCTTCCTCTTTCCTCTGTGACTCTGCTGTTTTTTAATTTCTCGAGACTTGTGATCAGCTTCTCCTCACTCTCCTCTTTTCTGGTGGTTGAGGCCTGAACTTGCTATCTGATAAGTGGGCTATGGCTTATACTCCCTTCTCAGTCCTTGGGGAGTAAAAGGAAGAGGCTGCCAGTGGGAAGGTTGGGCGGGTGGATCTGCAGCCATTTGAGGGCTTTACTTTAGCTCCATTGAGATGTCCTGTTTATTCAAGTGATGCCCCTTACAACATGACACTGATTTACATGTTTTTTCTAACTTGCTTAGGAATTGTGTCTAAACACCTCCTCTTCTATGGCTCTTAGAGTGGGTGTTTCATGGGATGACAAACAGCTGGTCTTTTCCCCTAGGGTTTCTGAGAAATATATCTAGGAAATGGATCTCTACTCTAGAATTCTCTTCCTGTCCCCCCTCCCACTCTTTTCTATGCTTTCTCTTCTTTGCCTTCCTTCCCTTTTCCCTCTTCATCCCTCCTGCACACACTCTCTCTGTTCCCTCCTTGGAACAATGTAGCAAGGATGTTCTTTGACCTGTCAGTGAAACTGTACAACCTTAAATTTTATACTCTTGTTTGTGATTCTGAAAAGCTTATGATAGTGGCAAGGGTGGTGGTTCTGTTATCATTCAGGGGAATGTTCCTTAACCTCACATGAGGCTTTTCTGCCACCGGTGTTTTACATATGGTATATAAGTAGGTATACAGTTTAACAAAGGGTATACAGTTTAATGTCAGATATTTCGAGAGAGGGAAAAAGAATTTAAGAATCACTGTTTTACAGTCCTTAGCCTTGATCTCTTCTGTCCCCAGCACATCTAAGTCTTTATATTGGCTACCTCCTTGCTTTTTCTTATAATGTTAGTAATTGGGACTAATATTAATAATATTGAGAATCATCCTCATGGGTTTCGGGTATGTCTGGTTTGAACTCTGTCCTCATCACTGAATTTGATAGTATGGCTGAGCACCGTGGTTTTGATAGAGGCCACTAGCATGTCTCACTGTGCTTTTTGCTGTTTTAATATAGTGTTCATTCTCATGCTTATTTCTTGATTTGTGTTTATCTTTTCTTTTTCCTTAAGCGTCTTGCTCGAACTGGGATCATTGTGACTACGAGTGAGGCTGTTCTGCTACAGCTGGTGGCCGATAAAGACCATCCAAAATTCAAGGAAATTCAGAATCTAATTAAGGCGAGTGCCCCAGAGTCGGGTCTGCTTTCCAAAGTGTAAGACGTGTGGAGACTGGTGTGCTACTCACTGTCACATGACAGGACTGTAAGCCCAGACAAGCTCTTGTCTCTCGTAGAATTAAAATGTTAAGTCACAGATTGGCTCCTTTTTTGCGCCTCTTAGTAAAACTTAACCAGTTAGACTGTTTGGGTACCAGCATTTAGTTACACATGTCAAAGGCTTCAGGTGCTGCTTAACTTCTTTTTATGTTAATGTGCTTTTATTTATTAAAAAAAAAATTATAATGGAGGTGCCTGTTTTGTCTATACCGTATACACTGATCATACTTTCAAAAGTGCACACTCTTGTGAAGTTTTCCTTACTGTCACAAGGACCGAGATCTCCCAGTAACGGTTTGACTTTTGTATCATTGTAAGATGTATGTTATGATGTTAATGTGGATTCAGTGCTTTTACTTTACAGGTTGATTGAAGTAGGATTATTATATGAGAATTTGAAAACAGGACTCTGGATCTTGTTAACCCTTTCACTCACAATGCAGCCAAGTTATTTATTAAGTTGCATTGGTTTAACCAGACGAAGTCATGTTGGATAATTATAGACCTTTCTTAATTATGTTGATTTTCTTGTTCTGTTCACCATCACTAATTCTCTGTTAATGTTCTCTTTTTTAAATTGAAATCTTTTACCTAGAAGGACTCATTGGGTTATTACTTGTATTTTTGATTTTGTAAACAGATGGAATGATAGCAATGTCATATCATTCGTAGAGGGCTCTTTTAAGATCTTTGAAGTATTACTTTAGCTGAATAGCTTTATAACCATCTTGAATACATCTTCTAATATGCACAAGATTTAGCAAAAAGATAAAGACTGGATAAAATGTAGTTTTAAAACATCCATCTTCTTGTTTGATATTTTCTCCACATAACATCCAATTACTGTTAATGCAAACAGTCTCAGTAATAATTTGGTAGTATTAATTTTGTAGTGATTACTGCCATTCAATAAATTTATTTTCATTTAATACTTATTATAGGGTTTTAAAACTTTTTTTTAATGTTATGTGAAACATGAAACATTTCTGTCTTTTATATTAAAGTAATTAAAGAAAATGTATTATGTGAATGAAATCATTTTGTCCCCCACAACATGGCTCTTTGATTATTATTCCAGGGATTTGAATATTTATTTAAAGGTATAAAATTTTTATATTTGTAATCTTTCAACTCATGGATATTTTCTGAAAAGGAAAATTCTTTGTCCATGGGAGTAACTGGATATTATTGAAGGGCCTTCTTAGTTACTTAAAAGCAGTAGAATTTTTTTTTTGTTTTAATCAATGTAACAAAAGCAATCTAGCATTCTTCTTATGGTTAAACTTAATTGTTTTTCTCAGCAAACTTGTGTGTCAAAAAAGAAGAATCAAAGATTTCTATATGTTTTAAAATAGTTTTTAGTAAATTTAACCTACTGCTCCTCATGAATACAAGTCACCTGGGGATCTTGTTAAAATGCTGACTCTGGTTCAGTAGGTCTTACTTCTGTGCCTGACATTTTACATTTCTAAGAAACAGCCGATTTCCATCAGCACTGCTCAAAAGGGACCATAGTTTATAAGAAGCAGGGATTTAACTGACATCGCCTGTTTTCCTCCATGGAACCCCGGCTCTTCGTTTCTCTTAGAACACCACCCCAGTGAAGCCTTTTCACAGCTGAAAACAATTCTGTGACCTTGAGTCAGTCTCCTATGGCTGTTTTAAATTACCACAAACTAAGGTTTAAAATAACACAAATAATAATAAAGTGGCATCTTCCAGGCCAGTAGGTGAGAAGTCTGAAATGGGTTTCACTGGGCTAAAACCCATCTTTCCCACTAGATTCTAAGCTCCTGAAAGCAGGACCTATGCATTTATTCTATACTCATTCTGAAAGCTTATTTTGAGTACATCTAAATATTGTTCTATGTGCTAAAGATACAAAGATGCCCATAGAAGCTTAGAGTCTGGTATAAAATCAGATATATTATAACTTCTTAGTAAATGTGAATTGAATTATGTCAGAGCTTCAGGAATGTGAATACAGCATTAAAGTAATATTTAGAGTAATATAATTGTGAATTCTGCCTTCTTTGCTGATCATGCAAGCAAGGTGACAAAGCCTTATTATTGTAGGAAACCTGAATTAATTTTAATACATTAGTCTTTGAATTGGAAGTGTCTGCAATTTTGTAGGGTAACAGAATTCTTTTAACTGATGTAAATAAAGACCTTGAGCACATAAGCTAAAGAAGAGTCCAGTATATTGAATTGCAAGGAGGGTAGAAATAGGATCAAGACACATCATTTATTAAAATACATGGAGAAACTTTAAAACATGAAATAATATGTAAAATTGAAAATAAACAAAAGTGACAACTTGTTTTAACCAGGAAACCAAATGCCCTATATTATCCACTTAATTACCATATTTCTCTAATTAGGGAGAATATTTTCTCTTTTGGTAGATATGACTCTAGATCTGGGTGAAAGTTTAAAGATCATGATCTTGCAGGTCCATTTCAGCTGTAAAATTCTACAACCTGGACTTCCTTACTGTAGTTGATAATCTAAAGACTATCAGAAGGAAAGGGGGAGAACGATAGAGAGGCTGTGTTTTAGAGTTTGTAAAGCTGTACACCTGTTTACAACGCTCAGAGCTCAAGGACCGCTTCTAGTGCTGAGAGCTTTCCCTGCCTTTTCTTCAGTCTGGCCTTATTTCTTTCCTTACGGTTTTTAATTCATTCAGGAAAATGACTGATAATGAGATACAATGTTTTCATTATATTCATCATCAAATAACTACAAGTTCATATTCTGACATCCTTAATGTCGCTTAATCCTCCATGGAGCATTATTTTCACTGTTTAAGGTGGCTCAGTGCTAAAGAATCCATCTGCCAATGCAAGAGATGCAAGTTTGATCCCTGGGTCGGGAATATCCCCCAGAGTGGGAAATGGCAACTCATTCCAGTCTTTCTTGTTGGGAAATCCCATGGACAGAGGAGCTTCGGTCCATGGGTCACAGAGTCAGGCACGACTCAGCAACTAAACAACTCCTGATTAAAAATAACTGAAAAATCACCATAAGATACCACAATGAGATATATCAATTACTTTGATATGATGGGAATGGATTTATAAAATAATGGCAATTGGCTTTTAGAATTCCTATTGCTTTTATTTTTTAAGCCTAAATAGCAGACATCTTAACAAAAATTGACTTTTAGAAGACATTAAAGTCCCAAATGATGTTCAAGTAAAATAACCTGTTAATTCCCACTGAAGAGATTATTATTGTCCTGATTTGCATGTTGTGGGAAACAGAATTTTGAACTGAACCCCAAGGCTCCCACTCTGGTTGTGCACACACCTTCTCCCTGACAGGTGAATACTAATTAATCTCTGTTCAGCTGCAAAGAGCTTGCTCAAGTAATTAAGGTTTCAAATCAGTTCACCTTAAGGTAGGGAGACTGCCTTTGTGTTCTTGATTGAATGAGGTGAGCTTGTAAAAGGGGTTGGACTGTTTCTGGCGAAAGCGATTCAGCATGTGAGAGGGATTCCAGTGGAGGGAGATTCTCTATTGCTGATTACAAAGCCGAGGACTGGGGAGCCCAGCAAGGAGACGGGGACCTCTGTTGTACAAGCACAAGGAACCCAGTTTAGCAAACAACCTGAGTGAATTTGCAAGCAGGTTTTTCCTCAGACCCCAAGTAAGGATGCAGGCAAGACCCCTAGCATCTTGATTTCTGCCTAGTGAGACTCAGCAGAGATGGCTGCCATGCTGTGCCAGGACTTCTATAGAACTGTGAGTTAATAAGCTTCTCTTGTTTTAAGCTAAATTAGGCATAATTCATTATCCAGCAGTAGAAAACTAATATACTTGTTTTTTTGTTGTTGTGTTTGATTTGCAATCATGTTTATATGAAGGAAAAAGAGGAAGGATCTAAGTGGGAATTTCAAGAGAATAAATATAAATCTCTACATTCCCATTAGCTTCTATTAGTGTGTTTCCAGAATAGTGGGGTGGGAAGGAAAGTGTATGTCCATTGTGTTAATTATATAGCATTTTCCATTGTATGGCTAGCTTTTTGTATTTTTCATTGCAGAAAATAGTCAACTTAGAGCATACCTGTCATATATGAGGCTTCATTTCTTGATATAATTGTTGGTTTCACAGTATATTTCACTACTCAACTGTAACAGTCCCTTGGCTTCAGATTTGTTCATTGTTTTTGCAGCTGTTTTCTTGTTAAATTGTTCCTCCCACTTGAGACAGTAAATGGAAGAAATGAAAAGTAATGTGTCTCAGAACCTATGGTTAATACACAAATACTTATTCTTAATGTATTTTGGATACATGCGGCTTCAAATTGGGCTTCTGGAAAATGCATATTGTGCTTTCACAAAATAGCCTGTTTGGCAGCCCCAACTAAAAATGTGGAATGCTTTGTAAGTGTTGGAAATGTGGGGATTTTTCCAAGAAATTAAGACCTTGGAAAGAATACAGAAACATACAAAGAAGGCAGGTGTAAACTGTTAGCTGTTACTCAAATGTTAGCATCTTTTTGGTTATATCGTTCATATACAGTATGTGGTTTTTTGCTTTTGGGGAATTTGGCAAAACTTAAATATTCTTTGTCCTATGAGGTCCATAATGGATTTCAACAATTCATTCCTGCAGATAGACAACATGGTTTAGATGTAACATTCTCTGTGTGTGTCTATCATATCTTTCTTTCCATATTAAAAAAGGTTGGACATGTTGGCAGGAGAGAGAAGAATGGAGGATTTCCTTTAAATACTGGAGAACACATTTAAAGCATAAAGGCATAAACACATGTATTTGTGTATTTACGTAATAGTATGTTGTATAATGGAAGCTTTGAAATGGCAGACCCAGCTTCATTCTTAATAGCTTTAACACTTGGGGCAAGTGTCTTATGTGTATGATGAAAAGATTGAATGGAACTACACCATGGGTAAGGGGCTTCATTCTATACTTCAGATTTTAAAGTGAATCACATTTAACATTTGAGTGTCCATCATACTAGGAAATGTGCCAGGTATCTATGTCTTCAATATCTGTTAACTCAGTCCTTGTTAACAACCCAATGATGTAATTGAAGAACTAACTAAATAAGTAACTTGCCCAAGGTCATCCAACTTGTTTAGAAGTGAGAAGGCTGAGACTTTAAAATGCAGATTTTAGCCTGGAATTTAGAAACTGATGCAAGTGTCGTAACTGCTACGCTGTATTCCCTCTTGCTGTCTTGAGAGCCAGGTATCATGCTAGGGAAGCCTCTCTGAGCAAGTCATGGTGGTGCAGAAAGCACAGGTGCCAAATGGGAATTCTTTACTCCCAAGTTGTTGATGTTGTTGTTTTAATGTATATAGACAACTTTATCTGTGCTCTTTGCTATAAATAGCTTTTGTTGAAGACTAAATATTTTAAAATATTTACTTCTTTAGAGAGTTCATTGAGAAAGAGAGTTCCGTTATATGCCAGCCATCTTGCTCTCTTTAATCTTCCTTTAAATATTAACTAAATTGATTTAGCTATGCATTCAAAAAAGTAATTTCTTAGAAATTTTGTCAACTCACCCAACCTCTGTATTCAGATTTTCCAGAGATAAATAGAAGCTTAATAATCTGTGATGAATATTACTTTGACATACTATTTTCTGCATATTTTACTTACAAAATGACTGTACTTAGCTAAAACTAAGTCTGCCTCATAAATACCTGAATATTTTAGTTAGCTTTGACAAAAAAGTCTAGGGCCAAAATTAGCATAAAAACTTTTGAGGAATGGGAATGCATATATACTTTCACCCTTATTTTCTTTCTATATTGACCAATCTCAGATGTTCTGAATAAATCTAATTAAATCATTTGCTATAATAACTGTAAACTTGCATTTTCAAGCTAAAATTAGTGTCGGGCTTGGGATTTGATTGTGTACTTCTTAAAAGCTAGTAAATAAGAGTGCTCCTATTTCATGGATGCTGGCAGAAGACACGGCATTCCTGGCTCAGAGACAGAGCAGTGTGATCAGTAGCATCCTTGCTTTGGTTCTCTTTGCACATGAGTCCCCTGAGGTGATGCAGGAGGTGCCAGATGAGTTCCATGCACTCCGTGGATTTACACTGAACTTTTATAGCAGACAGTAAGCAAGCCTGCCTTTTGTCCAAAAAGAGCTGTTAAACTTCATTACTCGAGGTCACTAGCTGCACAAACAAGGCTGAGAAGTGGTCTGGGTGCCTTGAAGCCGTGGCATGACCAGCCAGACCCAGAGGAGTACAAGAGCTCCAAGGAGGGCGTACCTCCCAGCAGACAGGTGTGATGGACTTAATGGAGAGGGTGGTGGGATGGGACTCTGGTCCTTGTCTTTGCTCTCTGTGGCAGCCTTCCACAAGCCTTTCTGAGACAACTCTAGGTTCTCATGTATAGAAATGAAGTTGGATGAGATAACCAAAAACACCTACCCTTTCATCTAGATACTATTGTTATACTTTCTTGGAAACTTTCATCTAAAGTAAGACTGACCAGGTTGCCTAAGGCTAAAAAAGGAGCCTCAGAAGTTTTACAAATACAAGCCACAGAAACACAGTATGGTTGATTGCCCTCAAGTGTTAAATGGATTCTTAGGAGAGAAGATGAATCATTGTATTGGTTCAGTCAAGGATGCCCTTTATAATTTTAAAGGACACATCTTAGAAAATGCAAACGCAGTTATAAAGGTATGACCAATAAATGTTAACCTCGTTTTCTTTTTCTCTGACAAACATAAAAGAGAAATCCAGTGATTGTGATGAGGCATAAAGGCATTCATTAAAAAAAAAAATTATCATCTTTATGGGATGTCTGGACCAGCTTAGAGACTTTAGATTGAATGCATTGGTTGAGAATTTTTTTTAAAGAACAAATGAACGAGAGCTTGTCGCTCAGTTTTGTGAAACACTTCATAGATTTCTATATTAGATATTGGAGTAGATTCTGTGAATTCACAAATTTTGATGAAGAGTATTAAGATCAGCTTGGATGTTTGAAACTTCTCAAAAATAGGTTAAGCATCTACTCTTGACCCCTTGAAAAATTCTTCTCTATTGGAAGAACTACTAAATTTACAAGTGATTGTTGAGATGATGTTAAATGATTTGAATCCACATTAACTTGCAAAATAGTTCTGGAAAAATTAATCATGCAATCACTATTAAAATGTAAATTGTACACAAAACTCTGTACAATTGAGTTTTTGGCTACTTGGAATGTGGAAAGATGTTCCGGTGCATAGGGTTTATTTATATTAACATCCTCCGGCGAAAGCTTTTCGTCACTGATTGTCCAGCCAAATAGGTTTTGAAGTATTTTAACACATAAGAAATAGAATGCAAGCAAACCATGGCCACCAAGAGTTTTCTGGAGTGAGTACATATGGGTTTATTTTATTTGTTCTTTCGGTACTGTTTTATTGAATACCTACCCTGTGAAAGCCTCCCTGTGGGGGAATGTCCTGAGAAGAGAGAGCTGTTGTTCTGAAGGAATGCAGTCCAGTGAGAGACTAAACAGGCCACACAGGGTGGTTAGTACAAAGATGAAGTCCTGAACACAATTAGGGAATGCTGGAAGACTAATTCTTCCCAGATGGGCTAAGTCTTTTTAAGTCCAGAGCCTTGAGCCTTTTTATTTTCATTCTTTCTGGTACGATTTGTTGCTTTGGCTTTGGGTTGGTTGGTTTGGTTTAATAGATATAATTGTTGTTGCTCAGTCACCAAGTCGTGTCCGACTCTTTGCAACCCCATGGACTGTAGCCTGCCAGGCCCCTCTGTCCATGGTATTTCCCAGGCAAGAATACTGGAGTGGGTTGCCATTTCCTTCTCCAGGGGATCTTCCTGGACCAGGGATTAAACCCGTGTCTCCTGCATTGGCTCTTTATCACTGAGCCACCAGGGAAGTCCAACAGATATAATTGCATTGTAATATGTCATGATATATATTACGGTTTGGTTTAACATTTGTAACATTTTCTGGCCTATAACAAGTTAGGGCATTTTACTCCAAACTTCATTGTCCCTTGAAGGAGCTTAGTCTAGTTGTCTAAAAAGAGCTGCCCAATTTGCAGTGGGCATGCCCAACACCTGTAAAGGGCATAGGTACAAAATGGGTGGGAATAGCAGCTTGAAAAGTGAAGTAACAGTCACGCAGTCATGTCCAACTCTTTGGGACCCCATGGACTATACAGTCATGGAATTCTCCAGGCCAGCATACTGGAATGGATAGCCTCTCCCTTTTCTGGGGGGCGGGGGGGGGGTGTCCATCCCAACACCAGGGATCGAACCCAGGTCTCCTGCATTGCGGGTAGATTCTTTACCAACTGAGCTACCCTATAAAAGCCACTTACTTGGATAGATGCTGTGACTTAACTAATACCCATAACCTTGTCAGGTTATTCCTATTATCCTTACACTGACAGGTTAAGAATTTGCAGCTGGGAGGTAGAATGAATGAACCCTGTTTTAATGGGCTCTCCCATTAACTCTGTGGCTCTGAATATTCCTAAATACCAGCCATGGGGAAGGACAGCTCACAATACACCAGCACAATTGAGTAGGCCAATGACTTACTGTATGTATTGATTAAAGACAGCTCTGCTGGGGTGTTGCTAGTTGTGCCAGGTGACCTAGAGTCAGTGCAGTAGGCGTTTCGTAACCCAGAGTGCTCAGACCTGATTGCCCATGGGATGAGGCAGGCGATACAAGTAAATGAAATGGGACAGGTAGGCCTGGTACATGTGCAACCAAGTTTGAGAACCAAGTGCTCTAAGACTTTGCTGCTCAATGAGCCCCTCAAATCATCACCATCATATGTATGGGAAATAGAGGCTCTCAAGTCTCATGCTGGTACTAGCAGAACATAATCTGTGATTTACCAGAATTCCCAGGTGGTTCTATGCAGGCTAAAGTTAGAGGAGCATTGCCTAATAGATGACAGGTTGAACTTCACTCTAAAGCCTTAAGGACAGGGGTTCTTAAATCACAGCTCCACATTAAAATCATCAGGGAGTTTAAAAAGATCATGATATTCAGGCCTGTCATTGGAAATTCTGATTTAACTGATCTCTGATTAAAATCCTAGAATCAGTATTTTAAAAAAATTGTCCCAAAGTGAATCTAATATGCTGCCAGACTGGGGTGAAAATAACTCCTGTCATTCAGTTTGTTTTTAATTTTGAAATTCTAGGAAACTGTCTTCACCCAATACATCTTTCTTGTATGGAGTCATCTGATGGTAATATTGAAGAAGGAAGTGGGATAATTTTGCCTGCTTCCAAAACTGTTAGCTATTATAACTAGGTCTGATTCTGATTATTGATATTAAGCTGCCACTCTTGGTAAAGAATCCACCTGCAATGCAGGAGACTCAAGAGATGTGGGTTTGATCTCTGGGTTGGAAGATTCTCTAGAAGAGGAAATAACAACTCACTCCAGTATTCTTAGCCTGGGAAATCCCACGGACAGAGGAGCTTGGCGAACTATAGTCCGTGGGGTCGTGCAGAATTGGCCATGATTGAGCATCTGAACATGCATGAATGCTTGAAGATGAACTTAAGAATTAGTCTGCCCTAGTTGGTAAACAGGCAGCTCTTCACTTTGGTTATCAGTCTACACAGCAAAGTCATCTGGGGACCTTGCATCTACATTTACTGTACTTTCACAGAGCTCAGAATTCTGATGGGGAAGGGTATGCGCTTTTAGTCAGAGGCCCACAGTAAGCAACTGGAATGGATCAACCAATCAGGTGTCTTACCTGTTAGGACTTAGAGGTCACCTGGAATAAATCGAATTTTGTCACTTAGTCCTGTGAACTCCAGTTTTTTTAGTGTCTAAAAAATTTTTTTGTTTTTTTTTTTTTTTACTTATGAGAACCTTATATAATGTTTATAAAGTACTTAGCACAGTCTCAACTCTGAATAGTCTAATCTGAAAGTCTAATCTGAAACTTCTGAAAGTCTGATCTGACAGGGCAGGTCTGATGAAAGATACCCACCTCAAGTGGTGTATAATATCAAAGACCTTGTCTCCAATTTCTATTACTTCTACTCAAATTATGGTGTTTCCACCCCTCACCCCCCTTAATGAACTAGTTGCATGCCTTCCAGTCAAAAAATAGAAAAGTAGCTACCTTTTCTTATGCAGATGACAAGGCTTATCAAAAAGAACCAGAAGTACTCCAATAAGCCAAATGATGTTCTGTGAAAATTAGGGTTTTTTTTTTTTGTTTTTTTTTTTTAACCTCCCTGGGAAAAGTAAGCAATTGAATTGAGCAATTCAGTTTATTTGGCCTTGTGGGGCAGGCTGGCTGGCAAATTCAGGTGGGTGGTCCTACAATCACATGTACTTTAAGATCCACACTAAGGTTCTGTCAGCAGCAACAGGTCACACCTGTTACTCAAGTTTAACTGGCTAGTTTGTTATGTGCTAAGTGGTCTTCAATCTTTCTATCACAATGCAAGTAAAAACTAACGTTTCTAAAGTACTTCAGGTTTTCTTTTTTCTTTTTTTTTGTATTACGGCTTTATTTTGAGAAATATTAGTTTGGATTATTTTTTTTTCTTTTTTTTTTTATTAGTTGGAGGCTAATTACTTCACAACATTTCAGTGGGTTTTGTCATACATTGATATGAATCAGCCATAGATTTACACGTATTCCCCATCCCGATCCCCCCTCCCACCTCCCTCTCCACCCGATTCCTCTGGGTCTTCCCAGTGCACCAGGCCCGAGCACTTGTCTCATGCATCCCACCTGGGCTGGTGATCTGTTTCACCATAGATAGTGTACATGCTGTTCTTTTGAAATATCCCACCCTCACCTTCTCCCACAGAGTTCAAAAGTCTGTTCTGTATTTCTGTGTCTCTTTTTCTGTTTTGCATATAGGGTTATCATTACCATCTTTCTAAATTCCATATATATGTGTTAGTATGCTGTACAGGGTAAACCAATAAAATCAGTCCAGGAGAGGCAACAGACTGAAATGCTTGACTGCTCAGAGGGCTGAAAACATCTATGCCTCAGGGCATGCACACTTAGAGCCTGTCAGCGAACACCTGCATTGGAAGCCGTATGGCGCCCCCTTGGGGTATGATGTGGGAATAAGGCTCTTAACACGGCTTTGTCCAGAGCCGCTCATCTCTTCTTTTATTAATCTTCCATGTAAGTCTTCATTTACAGAAAAGTGAAGCTCCTGCTCTTGTGGGGCTTAAATCATGATGGTATCCCAGCTTTCATTTTATAAAAATGGATCATGTTATCTAGATACCATTTGAAGAAAATGGTAATTGCTCAAGTGAAAGGAGATCCAGCATTTTCAGCATTCCTTTTGGAATCTGTTTTAATAACAGGTTTCTAACTATTTCCCCTCTGGCTCTCTGTTCTGTTCTTGTTTGTGGAAAGGCATGTCTTTTTTATGTGATTATTATAAACCTAGATGGTGAAATACACTGAGAAATAGTGAATGCTTAATTAGAAATTAAAGAAGTTTTCAGTACATGCAACCTTAGAAATGAACTCATCCAATTTCCTTTATGGATGAGAAACTGAAATGCAGACTCATCTCCTCCCCAGTGATCTGTTCAGTGGGCTTTCATGTCTTCCTAACAAGGCCAGATCAAGGCTGTTGATTTTCCCTCAGAGTTTTGAGGGGATGTTGTTTATTTGGTAACCAAAGCTCAAAGACCTGGTGGCCTCACATACAGAAAAGCTGATCGGAGGTATGAAAAATGAGGGCTCATTACTGTTTTAGCAAAATGCAAATTTGTAAATCAGAAAATCATTTTTAATTGGTGTGCCTACTCTGTTTAGCAATAAGAAGTGTAAAGTATTTGATACAAATTCCTGAGAGGATTTTACACTACTTATCTGTATTCTGTATAAATGCATAATTGGAATATTTGGATTCTGTGCTTCCCTCTGCCCTGTGGAAACTGAGGCTAGGCTGAGGCAGTCATGGGGAGGGGGTGTGGGGAGAGGACATGAGTGACTTCAGAGCTCTGCTGAGAGTTTTGCAGACCAAATTGTTGGTATTTGGTGGTTCTTTCTCATCTTTTTACTTCCCTTTATTGTAAATAGTCAGAAGTCTGACTAAAATAGGGCTAGCAGAGCTCATTTTTCTTTCTCCTGTTTGTGTTTTGTCTCTAGCCATCCTCCTCCCTGCAGATTTAACTTTTCAACATTGATTTGTATGAATGTGTAAGTTCTACATGGCAGAAGGATTCTGAGGGTACAAAGAGATAATTTGAAATTACCGTACCTTAAGACTCTTGTCTATTCATGAGGGAATTTCTAATTCATCTAAGAATTCAAAAGTGAGACTTATCCATAATTCCTGCTAGTTTAAGTTTAGCCATTCAGAAATGCTCCTTTATAAAAAGATTGAATTAGATACCACATCAGTTTAGGGAATGCTAGGAAACATAGTAAATTTAATCAGATAAAAACTTTGGGCAAAGTCATGATACAGTGGTGCATTTCTTCCCAGTGATTTCTAGTGATTTCTTTGAGCTCAGATTATTAAAAACCAACTTTATATGAAATTTAGGAGTAATATTCTGAGACAATTGTGCAAATTTTATAACAAATTATTCACTTATATGCATTATTTCACCAAAATATTAATATTAAAACCAAACTGGATTTTCAGGATTCTGAATTGGACCTTTTTCTAGGTCATTTTCAAAGCAACACAGAGATAATTCTTTTGTACTTTAAAAAGAAAATTGAACTGAATTCAGTTGCATTCTCATGATAGCCAATTTTACTGTCATTCCTAAAACAAGGACAGACCAGGGTAGCTGCTAATTCCAGGGAAATGTAAGGTTATACTTATAACCTCTAATTACACTGTTTGTGATCTCTCAAGGAAACATACTTGGAAGTTAAAAGACAAAGTAGTGTGGGCTTACATGGAAAGGTCATCCATTGTGTCAGAGGCTGAGAATATCCATCAATAAGGGAAGTTCGAAAAAAATGCCCACTAAGGCCAGAGGATGAATGACTATTTTTGAAGCTTATCTCATTCAATCTTAAGGAAGAGAGAATGATGATAAGATTATTTAAGGACCACATTGTTAAAAGTATTCCAAATATGCATGCTTATCACTTGTGCTTCTCATAATTTAGAAGTTACAGCATAACTTTATTCATTTATTCAAGTTTGATATCATAAGTCAGGTCACATTTTCCAAACTAAAGACCACTTCACCAAATTGAACTCTAATGACCCTCTGTACCTAATGAGCAGATAGGCATGTTTGATTAAGCTTATCTCAGCATTGATAAAAATCATAAAATACCAAAAAATGTGGCCACAAAATAAGTGAAATCTTATGTTGGACAGAACTCTGTAGTATTAAAAAGCAAACATCAGCTTGGGAAAATTCTGCAACATATACTTGAAAAGAACTTATACTTTTTAATGTAAAGACTTGTTAGCAGTTGTTTAAACTGGCAGCTCTTTCTTTAATATTAGGAATATGGGCAAATAGGAAATTGCCAGGTGTTTACCAAAAAAGAATGCAAATTATCACAGCATGAAAAATCACCATAAAAGAGTAAGTGGAAATAGGAAGTAATTTTTGTGCACAGTACTTGGAAAAGCAAGCACACACACAGACAATCTGGTACAGCTTGGTATATAATCAGCGAAAATTACATACAATTACATACAAATTACATAATTACATACAAAAGTTACATACAGTTACATTTTCAGAGGGTAGATGGTAAATTTAAAAATATATGTATAGACATGTTCTTTACATTCTAGTAAGTTCTAGGGAGTGAAACAGTAAGGGATACATAAATAAATGGGTATTTGTTGCTTATGGGAAAAGAGACTTAGATGGATATTTGTGAAAATATCAATAGTTACCATTTTCTTTTCAACCATATTAAATACCAAATAGCCAATTTGAGTGCCAGAACCTACTCAAAGAACTGTATATATAGCAAAGACTGAAGCAAAATTTCCTGCTTCTAGAGCTTACATTCTAGTTGAGGCTATTTAATATATTTAGTTTTTATAGTTAGTTTTTTAGTTTTATAGTTTTTACAAAATGTATTTTGTTTATATACTTCTCCAGGCTTCTCCAGTGAATGTACTTTATCAGAAATATAGGTTACCTAATTTATTCTAGTTAAAAGGTGAACGTTTGTTCTTTTTAAGTATCTTAGTAGGTTCACATACTTTGACTAGTTTTCTGCTGTCTTAAGTGTTTTGAGATGTTGTATATTGAATTGGGCCACAGAGGCCTTAGCTGAATATAAGAGTGTATGAATATATATTAACTTTATTACCAACCATCATTGTCAAGCTTATACTAGACTTTCTAGACATCATTTTCCCGAACTTCTTCTGACAATGAAGAGTTTTGAGAATTTCAAGAATGAGAAAACAAATGAAGAAGCTATGGAGATGTTTTTTTCACCACTGATGCCCCTGGATCATTGCATAGTCCCAAGTTGTATCTAACCTTGTTGCCATTTTCAGTATACCCTATATCTTAGCTATAGTGGGGAGGAAGAAATGGGATTATCCAGGAACAGGTGATCCTTCCTAAGTATCTTTTAAAACTGAGTGGTAGCTCTTAATCTCTTTGTACATCAGAATGACCTGGGGAGCTTAATGTAAATCATATTTTCAGACCCCTGACCAAGGAATTGTGATCTGGTAAGTCTGGGACGGGGCCAGGCCTTAGTTTTGTTTTTTCTTTTTATCAAGTTGTCTCCAGTGGTTCTGATGGCAGTAGCCACATACAGGGAAACACAGAGTAAGTGCCAGGGAGCTTGAAGCTTATGTCCCAGTAAGGCTATTGAATTGTCTCCAAAGAAACTTTGCCTCTTAGCCTAACTCTCTGCTATCCCATTACTGTAGTAGAAGTAGCAGTAGAAGGCATTCTAAGTCTTCTGCACAATTTTATGCTGGACATTTCTTGAAGGTCTACCTGCAGGGGGTTGTTTCTGTTTTTTCCTGAATCTAATTCAGACTGAATCGAAATGGCAAGGTCACCTTCAGCATCGACAGTTGTGTTCTTTGCAGGACTTCCTAGTTACGTCTTTGTCAAATCAAACTTGAGCTCTCCATGCTCAAGGGGAAACATCTTTCAGACTTAATAGGCTTCCAAATACCTTTGTTTGACAAATACTAACCTGAGGGACCGTTATATTATTTCTCTAAAAATGTCTTTCAATTGGAAGTATTATTGCAAAAGAGAATTTTTGGCTTTTCAGTAACAGAGAAAATTTTCTTTGTATTCTGCATCAAGAAGAATACACAAAAGTTAAAATATCTCAGTGTGGAAAGATTCCTAAATATATACATGCAAATGATCTTTAGTTGACAATTTAAAATATGTATCTAAAATCTCCTTAAGTGGTGACACTTAAAGCATGAAAGTGAAAAAGTGAAAGTGGCTCAGTCGTGTCCAACTCTTTGCGACCCTATGGACTATACAGTCCATGGAATTCTCCAGGCCAGGACACTAGAGTGGGTAGCCTTTCCCTTCTCCAGGGGATCTTCACAACCCAGGGATGGAACCCAGGTCTCCCGCATTGCAGGCGGATTTTTTACCAGCTGAACCTAAAGGGCAGCCCAAGAATACTGGAGTGGGTAGCCTATCTCTTCTCCAGCGGATCTTCCCGACCCAGAATCGGACCACACAGTCATGACCTGATTTGGGATTAAATCGTGAAGTAGACTCAAATTGTGAGTGGTCCCTCACCTCTGCTCCCTGACTCCTCTGTTTAGGGACTTGTCGTATTTACTGTCCTCTGGTACTAGGGCCACCAAGTGCTGGTGATATGCTCTCAAATTTACCTTTCTTAGCTGCTGACATTAAGTTCTCAGATAGAAGTAGATGTTCTACTTCCTCCTGGGAGGTTAGCACAGAACTTTTCATCCACTAAATGCAATTCAGGAAGGAAGTTAAATATTAGCAGGAGTTCATCTGTCAGGGCGTAAGAAGTTTGCCCAGAAATCAGAATCCCTGATAGTTTTCTTTTGCCCTGTGAAAGCACCTTCACCTTAGATGTTACTTATTAGTATTTTGTTAATCTGTTAGTTATAAAAATACCATCCTAATCATAGATGCTAAAATGTTTCTCTGAGTAAATGTTTGTGCTGTTTTCCCTTAAGAGTTTCTTAAAGCAAATTAAACAGATGAATATGAATTTATATAAATTGATGAGTGAATAATATGTGTGCATATATATATATGTGAGTGTGTGTATATATATATATATATCTCCCCATATTTCCTGTAATTTGCTATAAAAATAGAGGTTACATTCAAGTAGTGGGTTTTGCATGGACTGTTTAAATTATTGTGCCAAATTGTGTTTATTGTCTGTGTCATGGAGACACAGGACAGTGGAGACATACGTATCATGTTGAAAAAATGTGCTGGGGTGAAAAAGCAAGAAAACATCTGTACTCGCTAATGAAACACTAGAGATTGGTTTTGTAAACTCATCACAGATTGATGTACTTTGCATTTCTTATTCCTCAAAGAGTTTTGTTTGTTTTATTATGAAGTTTTATTGATGAAAGAGCATTTTAAATATGTTTTTAATTCAGAGCTTAGCAGGTTGCTTGGCCCACTGGATTAAATTCTGCCTTTGGCAGGCTATGTGAGACTAAGACACTCATTTCACCCAGCCTCACACATTTATCAAATAAGTTTACCCAGCTTGCAGTTGTTCAACATAAGATTCCATCGTTGATAGAAAAGTTACCTTGTTGAATGTAGCTCCCTCTTTTATAGATGATGAACCTGAGGCCCAGATGGGTAGATGATTTGCCTTAAATGGGATCAAAACCATGTCACTGATTCTCATCCCAGATCTTAACTGTATGCTTTAACTATAGCCCTTGCATTTTTACAGAGTGTAACACATGTCTAATTGTTCTAAGCTCACATTTTATCCCCTCAATAACTGTGCATGAATTGAATTTAATAATATCCTCCTTGACAGATGTGAAAACTAAGGGTTTGAGAAGTTAATTGAATTAGCTAAGGACATAAGTTTTGTTTGAGTAGAAACACTTTCCTTTTTGCTCTTGATGTTTTTCTCTTGTTGAATGGCAATGTTCCTGAGTCCCTAACCTGAACTGCTGTAAAGATTGCCTTTATTGGAAACGTTCATCCTTTAAAAATAAAGTGAACTTCCATCTTGTCCTGATATTTGAGAATTGTTTAATTAAAGCCAGTCATCTAGATGAAAACAATTAGATACAAACACAAATATTTCCACTATTTAACAAGTACTTAAAATTAATAGGATTTACCACTCTGGAATTTTTTTTTTTTTTTTTTTTTTTTACCTGACATCTTAATGTTGGGAATATAGTCTCAAATTGACAGTCAGTGTGATGTGTGGGTCTTTTTTTTTTTTTTTTACAAATCTGATCAGTTGATGTAATTTTTAAACTTAAAATAGATTGCTTGAAAGAATGAAAAGGAAAGTCTTCAAATTATAGGCCAAATTTGATAGCCCAAGTATTCGTAGGCAGTGGTTTCTGAAGTGAAGCTAAATACTTAATGTAATTTCTCTCCCTCCAAAAGATGCACTGTTGGACCACAGGCCTTAGTGGAAAAGAAGTCCAGAAGTAACTAGACATCTTGGGAAGAGGGAGTTCCAGCCACCATGAGGTAGAACAGATACTCTGGGAATAACGCTTAAGAATTCGTATGACATCAGTAGTGGGGCTTACAGGGATTATATTTTAGCACTCAGTCATATGTACCAAGGAAGACACGTTTTACCCTTTGTGATGAAAAACTTCCATGGTATTTAGACTAAGAAAGGGAAGGTATTGAGTCAATACTTGTATTTTACTGTAGAGAAAACTAATTTAGGGAGGTGAGGTGTCATCCTAGCTTTCCCATACGGGTGCTGGACCAGAGCCAAAACCCTCCTTTCCTTACTCCGTTTCTGGACCTCTGTTCCTAAAATAAACTACATTCATTGAAAAGGTAATATGTAGACAGTAAACATGTCTGGAATAATTTCATATGGGACATGTGTATGATGGACAAAGCTGCCTTTCTGCCAAGGACCATGGATGTACAATCAGGCAGATCACAGAAACCATTCACAGTTGTCAGAATGAGATGTGCTCTGATAGAAATCTTGGAAACACAGGTTGCTAACAAGTCAGCTTAGCACAAATAGCAAGTGCGTTGGAGGAGGCCATTGAGGAGGATGAGTGGATCAGAGAGCTGAACCTAGGAAATCTTGCACCCACTGTTCCCGTAGGGGGCCCTGTCAGTAGGAGGTAACCATGAGAGAGTAAGATGGGGAGACCCTCCAGGGTAAACCCAGGTAAGGTCTTCATAGAAACTTTAAAGATCCTGGTGGGTTAGCAGTTGCACAAGCAAGCCTCCTAAGTTGCTTATTAGAATGGCCAGCTCCCAATCTGGATAGGTCTCTCCTTGCCCTCCATATTGGGGGGCCAATTTGTGAACCAATGATACAATTATTTCAGAGTGATTTTAGCAGAATGCCTACAAAAATAACTTTTCTAGTTTTTCCAACAACTAGCAGAAATTTGCGGATCAGGTTTACACATAGGATAAAGTCTCTGTGGTCTTTTATCCAAAAAAGAAGAAGCACTTCTAAACCACTGAAGGTAAAAAGGAATTTCTGTTCTTCTAAAGAAAAGGGGTATCTTGGCAACTTGCTCCCCTGTTGGACTACATGTATATTAGGAATTTTTTCAACTGAAAATATGACAAGAAATTCAGGTCTTTTTGATCCATAGAGTCAGGGTACATCATACTCATTCATCCTGCTAATCTTACACCTTAGTGCCATTCCTAAGTCTCCCTTCATACCCTTTTATTCTATTTTGTAGGGAAAATTTTAGAACCAGATGATTTTTTAATTTCTATCCTCATGTTGCTAATTTCTGGTCCTGCTTCTTATTAATCAGTAAAGAATTTAAATGGTTTTGGTAAAAGTAAGCTACCAGGGAAACACATGGTTTTATAAACTAGTTTAATAGAAGGGAGATAAGGGCAGAGTGAGGAAGCAGTGCTGGTAACTTGTCTTCAGAAATCAACAAATTTCTACTCATAATGGCTCTTAAAACTCAAAGTGGAGAAAGGGAAGACATTTGTTATAAATAACTGCCACAAAGATAATTTTTAAAACCGATAGGCACATCTCCAGATGAAGTAGCGTGAAAAAGCAGGGCCTCTTCAGAATTCACGTCAGATATGGTCTCATGTATTATTTGAGTTTGCGGATGACGACAGTAAGCCTCTCTGAACACTGAAGTGAGCTAAACTCTGAAGGCTTATGAGGACAGACATTGAGGTAAGGTCATGTTAGTGTGGATGGTGACATATGGAGAGGGCAGAGACTACAATCACAGGGACATCACAGCGTTTACCATCATGGTTCTTAACACCTGAGCCCCACGCAAAGCATTGGTCGTGGAAGTGAGAGACACACGGAAGGAAAAGGGACAAGAATGGTTTCAGCACCCGGTCTGTACTTTTCCAGTGCTTAAAAACTATTTTATAAGGAACAATAGGATTCTGGATTTTTTACCTAAAAGTATTAACTACTGAAAAAATACAAAAAGTTTTAGATCGTGTGTGTCTGTGTGTGTCTGTGTGTATGTCTGTGAGGATATGTGCCCCATATCCTCATGAGAATTAAAGAAATCAGTGTATTTTGACTTTTCGACTAATTTTCTGAGACTAATAACAAAGACTATAACCAAGCCCTCCCATAATAGTCTTTTGGTTTCTCTGCCAGAGACAGAGGCCAGACGTGGATGGAAATGATTCATTTAGTTATTCCAAATCCTGGGAAGACATAAAGGGATGTTTAAATGTTGGACTTTTTTGTTAATTGTCTGTAAACACTTTTAAAAACTAAGGCATATGTTGATGTTCGTGGAGTAAGTCCTTTATTTCTCTCTACGTCTGTAGTGTGTGTTTTTTTAAAAAATGTATGGAGAAGAAAAAATTTCCCTTTCGAGTCACCTTTCCTCTATGAACCAAATGAAGTGAAAACACATCCCACCCATTGAGAATGCCCAGGGTATACATCCCGCTGTTTCATGGTTATTTAATTAAGCAATGATTCATCAAGTCCTCATTTAGTCAGAGAGGTAGAAAAAAAGAAATCATAATGAAATCAACACTGAGGATAAGTTCTACCAAGGGGCAGGATTTAGAAAGTTATATTGCTGTTTTTCTTCCTTGCTGGCCCCTAAGCCTAGCATTCTGGATGTTGTTCAGGAATCACTCACCAGTGAGGATGAAGAATTTTCAAGATGTGTTGATGGAACATTGGAATGTACTCAGTTTACCTCTGCCTGCTGGCATTTTCCTGTGTCTGCTTATGGTTTTTACAACAGAGAAGGTTATTTTAAAATCTGAAGACCATTTTAGAAATGCTTCAGCACTGAAAACACATGAAGTCACTCTCCGGTTTCTCTGCAAGGTAGAAGATGGTAATAATCTTGATTGTGTCCTGGCTCAGGCACTTGCTGGAAGCAACTCTCCTGAAGCAATGCATCAGATAGTTTCAGAGCCAAGTGTGAAACCAAGAATCTGACCCCCTCTCTGCTACTATCAAGAAACTGCTGCATGTGAGAACACTGGCCATGGGTGGGTCAACAAGAAAGGAACTGTGGAAACGTGAGACTCACAAGCTAGCCTGAGGTCAGCAGAAGGAAGTCATGATTTAAAAGGGAGCTCCTAGGTGCTCACTCATGCTCGGATGCCTTTCTCTCTCCTTCCTGAAACAATAAAGGAACACAACAATGAAAGAAGCTTTGAAAGTGAAGAAAATTATAGCTGATAATGGGGGAATCAGTAACAATTTTCTGCAAATCTCAAAGTACATACATGGAAGTCTGCTAGTGATGAAGACGGACAATAAGGAAACCAAAATGGAGGTGAAAGCCAAGCTCCCCAAAGAACCCCAGAATGGCCCAAGCTCAGTGTGCAAGCATAGAAGTGAATAAGACAAAATAAAATAGGGGTTTTCATTAAATACCACTACAGAGCAAATACACTGATGCACACACACACATTGTACCCACCTCCCTCTTTCCATCACATAAAGGGTTTAATCTCTCCTAAAACTGTAAAGAGCTGCCTGGAGAAAGCTGCGGTACTGGGTGGGTGTAGATATCCCAGAAATAGTCTTCATCCTGGCTCCAGAGGATTTTCAGAGCTGTGAAAATACTCTGTATGGTATTATGTGTGTCCTTAATCATTCAGTTGTGTCCAACTCTGTGCATCTCCTTGGACTGTAGCCCACCAGGCTCCTCTGTCCATGGGATTTTTCAGGCAAGAATACTGGAGAAGGTTTCCATCCCTTCCTCTAGAGAATCATCCCAACTCAGGGATCGAACCCGTGTGCAGGCAGATTCTTTACCCACTGAACCACCATATAATATGTGGTTTTATAATGCTGGATATATGGAATTCAAGGTACATGTAATTTACTTAGCAAGCTCATAAAATAGACAACACCAAAAGGGAACCATAAGGTAAACTACAACTTTTGGCAATTATGATGTATGGATGTACATTCATCCTTGATTAAAAAAAAAAAAAAAAGTACGATCCTGATAAGTACCATGATGATACTGTGGGGAGGCTACACATGTGTGTACCTCCCTTTCAATTTTGACTCCTTGAGCTCAAGCAGAGTACACTTTAGTAGAAGGGTCAAGAAGAACTAACCATGAGGCACAACAGAAGGACTCTATGAAGGTACAAGTTGCCATGGAAACAGTGAGAGAGGTGCAACTGATTCCATTTGCAGTCGTACCCAAAGCTACCCTCCATTTGCAGTGGTACCCAAAGCTACCTATGGTTTTTCTAGTAATCATGTACAGATGTGAGTTGGACCACAAAGAAGACTGAGCGCTGAAGAATGGATGCTTTTGAACTGCGGTGGTGTTGGAGAAGACTCTTGAGAGTCCCTTGAACTGCAAGGAGATCCAACTGGTTAATCCTAAAGGAAATCAACTCTGAATATTCACTGGAAGGACTGATGCTGAAGCTGAAGCTCCAAAACTTTGGCCACCTGATACGAAGAGACAATTCACTGGAGAAGATCCTGATGCTGGGAAAGGCTTCCCTAATAGCTCAGTTGGTAAAGAAACCACTTGCAATGCAGGAGACCCCTGGTTTGATTCCTGAGTTGGGAAGATCCGCTGGAGAAGGGATAGGCTACCCACTCCAGTATTCTTGGGCTTCCCTTGTGGCTCAGCTGGTAAAGAATCTGCTCACAATGCGAGAGACCTGGGTTCAGTCCCTGAGTTGGGAAGATCCCCTGGAGAAGGGAAAGGCTACCCACTCCAGTGTTCTGGCCTGGAGAATTCCATGGACTGTAAAGTCCACGGGGTCTCAAAGAGTCGGGCATGGTTGAGTGACTCACTTCACTTCACTTCACTTCCAAAGCTACCCAGAACTTGTATCTGAGCCAAGATTGTGCCTTTCTCTTAACAGACATCTCTAGTTTCAGGAGATACAAAAGGAGAGCACCACATTTCTTACTGTCTTTACTCAGTCAGATTCTACTCTTGTTTTGATCCTCAGTTTCCTGCCCAGTTCAATTCCAAAGAACTAATATTGTACATCTGGAATTCCTTGCTAATCTGGACACAGGATGTGGAGGATACAGTAGACTTAAACCTTCTGTACTTCATGCACGAGACAATGAAGGCCTTTGCTGTTTGGCCAAGAGTACATCATGTTTTATTATTTTTTTAAAGAAATTCTTGAAATAAATATGAGGCTAATTAAAACTCATGATTTTGGCAAAAAAACAAGAACGCTTATATTTTTATCTTGAGTTGACAAGTTAACTTCACATGCATTTATGATGAAGTTAAAAGTGACATAGTGTGGTGAACATGAGTGTATTCCTGTGACTAAGTTCTCAAGAATGATATCATTTTGATCATCCTTGCCCCAGAAGGTAGACCCTAAGTTTCACAGCTGCACAGAACTTTGCCCTGTTACACTCTGTTGCCTTCTACTTTGATCGCCTGTTCATCCTCATAACTGTCCTGTTTGATTATTATCTCGAAGTAGAAAAGAAGGCAAAGTTAAAGCCAAAAATACATAAAGATCTGGAGTGGATAGAGTTGGAGGTCTGGATGCAGCAAAGGGGGAATAGGCTACATTTTCAGCTGTTTATCTGTGGGGATGCCAAGCTTCTTGGTGGCTCAGATAAAGAATCTGCCTGCAGTGTGGGAGACCCAAGTTTGATCTCTGAGTCAGGAAGATCCCCTGAGGAAGGGAATGGACATCCACTCCAGCATTCTTGCCAGGAGAATTCCCTGGACAGAGGAACCTGGAAGGTTATAGACCATGAAGTCACGAAGAGTCTGACACAACTGAAAGACTAACACACACACACACACACACACCTCTAGCTTAAAATTATTTGTGTCTCATCTCATACAATCACGATTTTTTTGTTCTCCCAAATGTTTCTATTATTAAATAATTAGAAACGTTTAATTTTATTAAGATTACTTAGTCTTTATAACTTAGACTTGAAAAGTTAATACAAGAAGATACTTCTAAATGATACATTTGTTAAGAGGCTATTATCCAAAATATACAAGGAACTTGTAGAACTCAACATCAAAAAAAAAATTGATTTAAAACCTGGGCATCATACCCAAATAGATATTTTTCCAAAGAAGCCATACAAAAAGCCAACAGGCACATGAAAAAATGTTCAACATCATTAAATATCAAGGAAATGCAAGTCAAAGCCACAAGGAGATACCCTCTCATGCTTGTTCGGATGGATATTATCAAACAGACAAGGGTTTATGAGAATGTTGAGACAGGGTTGAACACTGATGATTCAAATGTAAATTGGAGAAACTACTATGGAAAACAGTATTGTGTTTCCTCAAAGAATTAAAAATATGATCCATATGATTCAGTAGTTTCACTCCTGGGTATTTACTCACTCCTGGGTATCTATTTAAGATAGTGGCACCTCAGTGTTCATAGCAGCATTATTTACAGATGCTAAGATATAGAAACAACCTAAGCATCCATCAGTGGATTAATTGATAAAATATGGTATTTATATATGCAAAGTCATATCACTAAGCCATAAAAAAGAATTTGATCTTGCCATTTCCAACAACATGGATGGACCTAGAGGCTATCTACTGATATTCTAAATTTGCCAGAATTGACAAATGTGTCATAAGTCATAATCATAAATCAGAAAATTTAAACTCATGTCATTATCAGTCATAATTATAAGGTATTATCCAATGCAAGGTTCATCTTTTTCCTTTAACCTTGCACTGGATAGTGTCTTATGATTTCCCTCACTTCTTGAGCAGAGAAATAAATGATACTAAATTTTTTTTTTTTTGGCGGGGGGGGAGATAAACAGTCTGTATTTCACCAGCAAATAAATTCAGGTCGTCTCAGGTTTAGTAACCAAATGGATTATAAGAAAACATGTTTGCCCTCAAATTTTTTAAATTGTAATATTTTTTTAAAAAAGGGATTGTGGACATATATACACAAATAGGCCTTAGAAATTTATATAAGTATAAATGTATAAATAGATATCTTTGTTGTTGTTGTTTAGTCACTAAGTCGTGTCTGACTGTTTGTGACCCCATGGACTATAGCCCGGCAAACTCCTCTGTCCATGGGATTTCCCAGGCAAGAATACTGGAGTGGATTGCCATTTCCTTCTCCAATGATACTAAAATTTTAACTCAACTGTTTTACATGAAAAAGACTCACAGAAAAACAGAAGTTATAGATATTCAGTAATTTTTGAACTCAACTGTCCTTATGACCATTTCACATGATACATAAGATATGAAGAACTCAATGAGATGTAATTCAATTGGAATTCCAAGGGACTTTGCAATTTAAAGGCATGTTTATTGTGTCACAAGTCTTGGGTCAGAGTTCACCTATGGATAATGCATTTTTAGCATCTGTTTTGTGCTGAAAATATCTTAAAAATACTGGTGTGATGGGAAAATAGTTGATGGATATGAGGATTTCATACATACAATTCTTTCACTCTTGATATCTCTTACTTTTGTTTGCTTTTTATCTTTTTTCCTTTTCCCCAATGCATTTATTAATTTTTATTATATCAAACAGTTTACTAATTTATCATGTTATTCATGCCTTTCTCTCCATGCCAGCATATAAGCCCCATGCAGGTGGAGACCTTTATCTCTTTTTTCATTGCTGAATCCTAAGCTTCTCATCAGTGCCTCCTAGAGACATTGTAGGTGTTCAACCAACAGATATTTGTTGAATGAGTAGATTAATAAAGATAATGGAATATTTTTCCTCAAAAAGGATCATCATTCTTGACTGTTATTTTTCTTTTAAACATTTTAGGAACAGATATTTAAAACACGATGATAACTTGAGTTATTTAATATTAAAATACTTATTGAATTTATACTTAATTATTCTAATATAAATATTTAAATGTTCTTTAATTTTTATGAGATAATATTGGCTTCTTTATATTTCATGCTAATAAGAAAAATGAATTTATGACATATAATTGGCAACTTATATACTTCATTTTTCACTCAACAGTGATATTTTTAACCTCAAATACTTTGTTTCCTACTTTAAAGCTCCCAGATTTTCTATTAAATTGTATTTCCCTGGAAATAAAAGGTTACTCTTGACAAGATCAAGAAAAATTTCATTGACTAAAAGGTAATCTGCTCTAGATAAAAATAAGAACTTTAATAATATTCATAGAAAAATACAACAGAAACTTCCTAGCCAATATTGAGATTTTTTAATCTAAGATTCTTAACATGATCTCCTTAGAGGAAGGCTGCTTCAAGTGGTGCTCTTAAAATACAATGATGGTTAAGAATGTACTGTTTTAAACTATAATATGTATAATTTATAAGGAGATACTATGAATTGACATGCTCTGGTTTATTTTAGAACTACTGCCTATTGCTACTATAAATCACAATATGTTTTCAAATGTCAGTTCTGATGACAACTGGCAATATGAAGAAGCTAAGGTTCACCTAACTGGAAACCAAGTGACATTAGGTCTATGACTGTGTTCATTTTGGCTCCTAAAACAAAATTATATAAACAGGGTGGTTTATAACAAACATTTTATTATAGTTCTGAAGGCTGGGAAGTCCAAGGTTATGGTGTCTGCAGACTTGGTGTCTAATGAGGGTCTGCTTTGCTATAACCTCACATGGTGGAACAGTCAAGGAAGCTTTCTCTGGTCTCATAATTTATAAGGGCATTGATTCTATTCATAAGGGATTTCCCCTTGTGTCCTAATGACCTCCCAAAGTCTCACCTTCTAATACCACCACATTGGGAGTTTGATTTTCAATATAAAAATTTTGGAGGGACAAAAGCATTCAGACCATAGCAGTGGCGTTGCTGTGAGATGAGACCATTGGGTATCCATTGCAGGCAGTATAAAAAACATGGCTAATGTTTCTTGTCTTATGTGCTATTATTCTTCTTTCACTTATATGCTATTATTCTTCTTACTCTTAATTTATTGGGGAACATAAAAATCGACATCAGAGGCATCTAAATGAAAGATTAGAAAGAAAGATATGGTTAGTCAATAAAGTAACTGCTCTTTCTGACTAATTATTTAACTTTTTTCTTGTTGGAAATGGATACCTACCCAAGTTGGCCAAGAAGCCTGGTACCATATTTGTGTATTTTCACTGATTTTCAGTAAAACTAAAGAAACTTGAGAGCTCCTTACAAATAAACTTCATTGAGGGATTCTATTACATGTGTGTAGTTTGTGTGTGTGCACTTAGTCGTGGCTGACTCTTTGCCACCACATAGACTGTAGTCCCCCAGGCTCCTCTGTCCATGGGATTTCACAGGCAAGAATACTGGAATGGGTTGCCATGCCCTCCTCCAGGGGATCTTCCTGACCCAGGGATCGAACCGACATCTCTTGTGTCTCCTTACATTGGTAGGCGGATTCTTTACCACTAGCACCACCTGGGAAGCCTGTGTGTAGTCTGGGGAGCCCAATCACGACGACATTTTCATTACCACCAGGAAGTTCCCTCAATCCCATTTGCAGTTATTCTTTGCTGCCCCAAGCATCAGGCAACCACTCTAATATAATACTGTCAGTTCTAGAAATTCATATAACTGGAATCATACTGTGTATGCTGGCTTTGTTTGCCTAAGTATGCTTTTTAAACTTGTCTGGATATTTGCATGTTTTATAGTTTAATGTCTGGTTTTGTTACTAAGTAGTACTCATACAAACTTTTCAGCTCATTGATTTACCTGCTCATGGACATTGAGATGATTGTTAGTTTGGAGATAGGAAATATCTATAACTATTTGTGTATATAACTCTTGATGTAGCCACATGTTTGTATTTCTTTTAAGTAAACAGTTGAATGGAATTTCTGAATCATATGGTAGGTGTATCTTTAAAAGAAACTCTCAAATGACTTTACCATTTTACATCATGATAAAGTTTAAAATTTCAGATTGTTCTACATTCCCTCCAAAACTTGGTAAAAATCAGTCTTATGGTTTTTAACCTTTCTAAAGGTAATGATATCTTCTCACTGTTGTTTTAATTTGTATTTTCTTGATGACTATCAGTGTTGAACATCTTTCTTGTGCTTATATATTCATGTACATACAATTTATTTGGTGAAGAATCTACTCAAGTCTGTTACCCGTTTTTAAATAATATGGTGTTTGTCTTATTTTTGGGTTGTAGAGTTTATCTTGTCAATATTTTCTTCTAGTCTAACATGGTTTTCCCAATGGTATTTTTTAATTTTTTAATTTTTTTCATTTATTTTTATTAGTTGGAGGCTAATTACTTTACAATATTGTAGTAGTTTTTGCCATACATTGACATGAATCAGCCATGGATTTACATGTGTTCCCCATCCTGATCCCCCCTCCAACCTCCCTCCCCATCCCATCCCTCTGGGTCTTCCCAGTGCACCAGCCCTGAGCACTTGTCTCATGCATCCAACCTGGGCTGGCGATCTGTTTCACACTTGATAATATACATGTTTCAATGCTATTCTCTCAGATCATCCCACCCTCAACTTCTCCCACAGAGTCCAAAAGTCTGTTCTATACATCTGTGTCTCTTTCTCTGTCCTGCATATAGGGTTATCATTACCATCTTTTTAAATTCCATATATATATGCATTAGTATACTGTACTGGTGTTTATCTTTCTGGCTTACTTCACTCTGTATAATGAGCTCAGTTTCATCCATCTCATTAGAACTGATTCAAATGTATTCTTTTTAATGGCTGAGTAATATTCCATTGTGTATATGTACCATAGCTTTGTTATCCATTTGTCTGCTGATGGACATCTAGGTTGCTTCCATGTCCTGGCTATTATAAACAGTGCTGCAATGAACATTGGGGTACCTGTGTCTCTTTCAGATCTGGTTTCCTCTGTGTGTATGCCCAGGAGTGGGAATGCTGGGTCATATGGCAGTTCTAGTTCCAGTTTTTAAGGAATCTCCACACTGTTCTCCCCACTGTACTAGTTTGCATTCCCACCAAGAGTGTAAGAGGGTTCCCTTTTCTCCACACCCTCTCCAGCATTTATTGCTTGTAGACTTTTGGATAGCAGCCATCCTAACTGGCCTGTAGTGGTACCTCTTTGTGGTTTTGATTTGCATTTCTCTGATAATGAGTGATGTTGAGCATCTTTTCATGTGTTTGTTAGCCATCTGTATTTCTTCTTTGGAGAAATGTCTGTTTAGTTCTTTGGCCCATTTTTTTTATTGGGTCATTTTTTTTTTTTTTCTGGAATTGAGCTGCAGGAATTGCTTGTATATTTTTGAGATTAATCTTTTGTCTGTTTCTTCATCTGCTATTATTTTCTCCCATTCTGAAGGCTGTCTTTTCACTTTGCTTATAGTTTCCTTTGTTGTGCAAAAGCTTTTAATTTTAATTAGGTGCCATTTGTTTATTTTTGCTTTTATTCCCAATATTCTGGGAGGTGGGTCATAGAGGATCCTGCTGTGATTTATGTCGGAGAGTGTTTTGCCTATGTTCTCCTCTAGGAGTTTTATAGTTTCTGTTCTTACATTTAGATCTTTAATCCATTTTGAGTTTACTTTTGGATATGGTGTTAGAAAGTGTTCTAGTTTCATTCTTTTACAAGTGGTTGACCAGTTTTCCCAGCATGACTTGTTAAAGAGGTTGTCTTTTTTCCATTGCATAGCCTTGCCTCCTTTGTCGAAGATAAGGTGTCCATAGGTACGTGGATTTATCTCTGGGCTTTCTATTTTGTTCCATTGATCTATATTTCTGTCTTTGTGCCAGTACCATACTGTCTTGATGACTGTGGCTTTGTAGTAGAGCCTGAAGTCAGTCAGGTTGATTCCTCCAGTTCCATTCTTCTTTCTCAAGATTGCTTTGGCTATTTGAGGTTTTTTGTATCTCCATACAAATTGTGAAATTATTTGTTCCAGTTCTGTGAAAAATACCATTGGTAGCTTGATAGGGATTGCATTGAATCTATAGATTGCTTTGGGTCATATACTCATTTTCACAATATTGATTCTTCCAATCCATGAACACGGTATATTTCTCCATCTATTTGTGTCCTCTTTGATTTCTTTCACCAGTGTTTTATAGTTTTCTATATATAGGTCTTTTGTTTCTTTAGGCAAATATACTCCTAAGTATTTTATTCTTTTTGTTGCAATGGTGAATAGTATTGTTTCCTTAATTTCTCTTTCTTTTTTCTCATTGTTAGTGTATAGGAATGCAAGGGATTTCTCTGTGTTAATTTTATATCCTGCAACTTTACTATATTCATTGATTAGTTCTAATAATTTTCTGGTAGAGTCTTTAGGGTTTTCTATGTAGAGGATCATGTCGTCTGCAAACAGTGAGAGTTTTACTTCTTCTTTTCCTATCTGGATTCCTTTTATTTCTTTTTCTGCTCTGATTGCTGTGGCCAACACTTCCAAAACTATGTTGAATAGTAGTGGTGAGAGTGGGCACCCTTGTCTTGTTCCTGACTTTAGAGGAAATGCTTTCAATTTTTCACCATTGAGGGTAATGTTTGCTGAGGGTTTGTCATATATAGCTTTTATTATGTTGAGGTATGTTCCTTCTATTCCTGCTTTCTGGAGAGTTTTTACCATAAATGGATGTTGAATTTTGTCAAAGGCTTTCTCTGCATCAATTGAGATAATCATATGGTTTTTATTTTTCAATTTGTTAATGTGGTGTATTACATTGATTGACTTGTGGTTATTATAGAATCCTTGCATTCATGGGATAAATGGTCATGATGTATGATCTTTTTAATATGTTGTTGGATTCTGTTTGCTAGAATTTTGTTAAGGATTTTTGCATCTATGTTCATCAGTGATATTGGCCTGTAGTTTTCTTTTTTTGTGACATCTTTGTCTGGTTTTGGTATTAGGGTGATGGTGGCCTCATAAAATGAGTTTGGAAGTTTACCTTCTTCTGCAATTTTCTGGAAGAGTTTGAGTAGGATAGGTGTTAGCTCTTCTCTAAATTTTTGGTAGAATTCAGCTGTGAAACCATCTGGTCCTGGGCTTTTGTTTGCTGGAAGATTTCTGATTACAGTTTCGATTTCCGTGCTTGTGATGGGTCTGTTAAGATCTCTATTTCTTCCTGGTTCAGTTTTGGAAAGTTATACTTTTCTAAGAATTTGTGCATTTCTTCCAGGTTGTCCATTTTATTGGCATATAGCTGGTGGTAGTAGTCTCTTAAGATCCTTTGTATTTCAGTGTTGTCTGTAGTGATCTCTCCATTTTCATTTCTAATTTTGTTAATTTGGTTCTTCTCCCTTTGTTTCTTGATGAGTCTGGCTAACTGTCAATTTTGTTTCCCTTTTCAAAAAACCAGCTTTTAGCTTTGTTGATTTTTGCTATGGTCTCTTTTCTTTTGCATTTATTTCTGCCCTAATTTTTAAGATTTCTTTCCTTCTACTAACCCTGGGGTTCTTCATTTCTTCCTTCTCTAGTTGCTTTAGGTGTAGAGTTAGGTTATTTATTTGACTTTTTTCTTGTTTCTTGAGGTGAGCCTGTACTGCTATGACCCTTCCCCTTAGCACTGCTTTTACGGTGTCCCATAGGTTTTGGATTGTTGTGTTTTCATTTTCATTTGTTTCTATGCATATTTTGATTTCAATTTTGATTTCTTCTATGATTTGTTGGTTATTCAGAAGCGTGTTATTTAGCCTCCATATGTTGGAATTTTTAATAGTTTTTTTCCTGTAATTGAGATCTAATCTTACTGCCTTGCCAATGGTGTTTTTTAAAGAACTGAAGATTTGGATCTTGCTGAGGTAAAATTTTTTTTAATTTTTATCTTATTGTTAGTATTTTGTATCTTGTGTAAGAAATATTTACCATTATTCAGTAATATTTTCTCTAATACATGATTCTAAAACTTATATAGTTTTAATTTTTGTTTGGACACTAAGATATCTCAAATTAAGTTTTGTATATGGCATGAGGTGGAACCCAATGTGGTGGTTCTTTTGTTTGGCTGTGTACCATACAGCTTATGAGATTTTAAATAGCTTTCAGAACCAGGAATTGAACCTGGGCCCCAAGCAGTGAGAACAGGAAGTCCTAACCACTAGGGAATTCCCTCTTTTTGTTTTTAATATAGTTTTTGCAACATGATTTATTGAAAAAAAAAATAGTTTTTCCTTTTGGAATTATATTGGTACCTCAATACCAATGTCAAAAAGCAATTGACCATATATGCTTGTGAATTTATTTCTGGAGTCTCCATTCTGTTCCATTGATCTATAGAGCTATATTTTCTGGGAGTTTGGGGGAGACTGTATTAAATCCACAGATAAATTTGAGTAAACTGATATCTTAACACTATCAACTTCCCTTTCCTTGGCTGCTATTATATTTTGCTCCCTTAGCTGGGCCTTAATGTCTCAAGTCACCTTCTGCTCAAGGAGACCTTGAGAGATGCTGGACTAAAACTCACTTCACTTTTCACCATTGGCTTCACTATCTTCACACACTAACTAAACACATTCTCCCTACTGAGCAATGGCCTAGGAAGAAAATACCTTTTTTTAAAAAAAAAATAATTTTCCTAGTAATGTGTGAGATATAATCAGATATTGTTATTAAAAAGACAACCAGTGAGGCTACATTTCAGTTTATAATCCACTTTGATCAACATTGTTTTTTTAATATCAGTCAAATGCACCCATCCTCTCTAACTTCACTCCCCCAGTCTCTGTCCCAGCTCTTAGAATTACTTGTCTGGTTTACTGGTCCCCTAGGATCTACTCTGGAAACCTAGTAATTCATTTTCTACATAGCAGTTATAGAAAGTATGACAGGATTTTAAAAAGAAAAATGTTACCACTTGGAGTGTGAAATCTTCCTCAGTATCTAGTAGTGGAAATTATTTATAGATGAAAGAATTGAGAGGGGGAGGAGGGGAAATATCCTTGAAAGAGAACAAAACATAATATTATGAATAGTTGAGTTTTTTATTCCTTGAACCATACATTGCTAAGGCTTTAGACTTCTCTTCACAAGGTACAGTTGATCCTTGAACAGTGTAGAAGTTAGGGTTGCTAACCCTCTGCTTGTAACTTTATAGGCAACCCTCACTATCCATGATTTTGCATCTGTAAATTCAAATTCAACCAACTGTGGATTGTATAGTACTGTAGTATTTATTTAGTGAAAAAAAAATCAGATATACGTGGACCCACACAGTTCAAACTTGTGTTGTTTAAGAGTCAACTGTGTATTCTATAACTCAGTGAATTTTTCACCATCTCTGCCCCCCTTCCAACCACCTTGCTTCCATCTGATTTACTCAGGGTCTTCCCCATTTGTGCACACCTGTCTCCCATAACCACTGCCACTCTCAGCTTCCTGACTTCCTTGACAGGTTACCTGGCTTTGGATTTATCATCTGAGACACTGTCTTCAGAATTACCTCCTTTTACTAACTGCCTGTCAGTGACTACCTGAGGATATCCTTCTACATTCAGCTTAGGTTTCCAGAATTAGGTTTCCTGGAAGTTAAAAAAATTACAAAATAACTTTTCTACAGTTTAGCGGGGGGCAGGGGGCAGGGGGTGGGGGTGGGGACCAACTAAGCTATCATGTATATTGTCAACATTTATTTAGTAAATATCTATTGTACATTTAATATGTGCCAATTTTCAGTGTTGGATATGCAACAACCAACATATTAAGGTAGTTTTCTATTTCTAGCATGCTTTCCATATTCTGGAGGATATAGTCTATTACAATAGTGAGAGAATTTCTATGGTAAGAAAGTATAGAGTGTCATTACAACACTTACTTGAAATACATATCTCAGCTTATAAGGAACAATTTATTGGGAGAGCAATTAAAATGAGTAGGAGTTAACAAGGAAGAAGGTGGTACAAGTGGTGAAGAATCTCCTGCCAATGCAGGAGACACAAGAGATGTGGGTTCAATCCCTGGGTTGGGAAGATACCCTAGAGTAGGAAATGGCAACTCACTCCAGTATTATTGCCTGGGAAATCCCATGGACAGAGGAGCCTCGCAGACTACAGTTCATGGGGTCACAAACAGTCAGACATGACTTAGAACACATGCACACACACAGTTAGCTGATGCAGTCTGAAATAAGATCTGAGAGCTGGGGATCCAAGCAAGTGTAGGCTGTCAGTATGTTAGTGCATGGCCATCCAGTATGCCCTGGTAACTTCCTGGGGGAGTTAGCAATGAAGAATTGGGGGAATGCATGGAAGAGTATTCAGGAAAAGTAAACAGACATTTGAAAATCTAGGTGAAATGGATCTCATAGCATCTTTATAGGCTGGATGGATGGAAGATGTCAAGAGAAGAGCCAGGAAAGCTAATTTGTGGGTAGTTCATCAAAAGCCTTTGAGCCATGAATTTGGATTTTATCCTAAAGTAGCAGTTCTTTTTTCCCCCAAGTCTCAAATTTTTAATTTTAAAAAACACTAAGATAATAAACTTTCTAGACTTTTAGCAGTAATGTGCTGTTCTTAGTTACTCAGTCATGTCCATCTCTTTGAGATGCCATGGACTGTAGCCCTCCAGGCACCTCTGTCCATGGGGATTCTCCAGGCAAGAATACTGAAGTATATACAGGAGACCTTCCCAACCCACGGATAAAACCAAGGTCTCCCACACTGCAGGAGAATTCTTTACCATCTGAGCCACCAGGGAAACCCTTTAGCAGTAATAGTAGATGCCAAAATACATGGAACTATATCAGAGTTTTGAGTGAATATAAATTAGAAATCTAGTGTCTATTCATAATAAGTCAAACAAGTGGAATCAATGTCATACAATTTTTAGCTAGGCAAAAATTCATTAGTTTTCTAAAATATATATTATACATACTATACAATTGTGTGGTAGTTTGAACATTCTTTGGCATTACCTTTCTTTGGGATTGGAATGAAAACTGACCTTTTCCAGTCCTGTGGTCACTGCTGAGTTTTCAAGATTTGCTGGCATATTGAGTGTAGCACTTTCACAGCATCATGTTTTAGGATTTGAAATAGCTCAACTGGAATTCCATCACCTCCACTAGCTTTGTTTGTAGTGATGCTTTCTAAGGCCCACGTGACTTCACATTTCAGGATGTCTGGCTCTAGGTGAGTAATCACACCATCATGGTTATCTGGATCATGAAGATCTTTTTTGTATAGTTCTTCTGTGTATTCTTGCCACCTCTTCTTAATATCTTCTGCTTCTGTTAGGTCCATACCATTTCTGTCTTTTACTGTGCCCATCTTTGCATGAAATACTCCCTTTGTATCATTACTTTTCTTGAAGAGATCTCTAGTCTTTCCCATTTTATTGTTTTCCTCTATTTCTTCGCATTGATGACTGAGGAAGGCTTTCTTATCTTCTCCTTCCTATTCTTTGGAACTCTGCATTCAAATGGGTATCTTTCCTTTTCTTCTTTGCCTTTCACTTCTCTTCTTTTCTCAGCTATTTGTAAGGCCTCCTCAGGCAACCATTTTGCCTTTTTGCATTTCTGGGGATGGTCTTGATCTCTGCCTCCTGTACAATGTCATGAACCTCTGTCAGTAGTTCTTCAGGCAGTCTGTCTATCAGATCTAATCCTTTCAATCTATTTGTCACTTCCACTGTATAATCATAAGGGATTTGATTTAGGTCATATCTGAATGGTCTAGTGTTTTCCCCTACTTTCTTCAATTTAAGTCTGAATTTTGCAATAAAGAGTTCATGACCTGAACCACACAGTCAGCTCCAGGTCTTGTTTTGCTGACTTGTTTGCCCCAGGTCAGTCTGTCTTAAACTAGCCACTACTTCCTTCTAATATTTTTCATTTAAACATCCAACATTTTCCAAGTAAGGCTAATTTTTCACTGATTTTTCTCCTAATAGTTGTGGGGCATTGAATTTTTAGCATCTGAAGACTCTTAACTAATGCAATTACAGCCAAAAATCTTTTGATTTTCTCCTGGTTATTACCTTTCTGCTCTGACATTGTTTAGCTATGCTCTGTGAGTAGGTAAAGGATTATGACAAACATCTAGTTGTAAAACACTAAATTCTTACTTTCCCAAACCTACTGATGAAAGTTTTTTCTTCTCCAACTATTTTTTAAGACTAAAATACATATTTTACAACTATTCAGTCTAGTGGGATAATTAGTTGTAAGTTCAACATTTCTGACTGACTAAATTAAAACAAGTTACCAAATACGTAAAAATTCAGCTATCACCTGGGCTTACCTTCCAAAAATATTTTGGAAAATGCATATTCATGAAGGAAGGTTCTTAGAGAATATGTAATGATTGGAATTTATTATAGTTCCCATATTTTTCTTACAAAGATCAGAGTTTTAGAAGGGTTATTTGACCTTATTAGACTCACTGAACCAATTATGGATAAATCCCAAGATGAATAGTTTGCTTAAGTCAGAGCTTTGCAACTTTCCTCATCATGACCATCACTTGGGGTGCTCCTCAAAAACACTTTTTCCTGATTCCATTCCAGAAGTGAATTAGAATGTTTAGGAGATAAACCTAGTGTTAGGGTTTTCCATAGAAACTGAACCAATAGGATATGTATGACTGTGTGTTTGTATACTTATTTGATTTATTATGAGAAATTGGCTTATGCGATATGAAGACCGAGAAGTACAACAATATGCCATCTGCATGATGGAGAACTAGGGAAGCTGGTGGTATATTTCAGTCCAAGATAATCCGCCCCCGCAGTGAGATAGAATCTAGGCACCCATGGCTCACTCAGACTGACACATATGATTTCGCTTCACATTTCCTCCTTTTGTTAACTTGGCACCCATACTCATCTCCTTAAATCATACTTAATATGCAACCAATGAGATTAAGCCCACAATTCTGGCTATTATGCCACAATTATCCTGTGTATGGGCTTCCTTGGTAGCTCTGCTGGTAAAGAATCCGCCTGCAATACAGGACACCTGGGTTCTATTGCTGGGTTGGGAAGATTCCCTGGAGGAGGGAAAGGCAACCCACCCCAGTACTCCTGCCTGGGAAATCCCCATGCACAGAGTAGCCTGGAAGGCTGCAGTCCGTGGGGTTGCAAAGAGTCAGAAATGACAGTGACTAAGCATGAGCACGATCCTGTGTACAATTGAAAATGCACTGACTGCTTTACCAATAAAGCAGGTAGAGTTCTTGAGTGATAGTCTTCTCTTTAATAATCTATAGCTTATATGATGATGCTAATACTTAAATATATGTTATAAAGTCAGTATATTTTGAGGAACTAAACAACCTCTTGATGAAAGTGAAAGAGGAGAGTGAAAAAGTTGGCGTAAAACTCAACTTCAGAAAACAAAGATCATGGCATCTGGTCCCATCACTTCATGGCAAATAGATGGGGAAACAATGGAGACAGTGAGACACTATTTTGGAGGGGCTCCAAAATCACTGCAGATGGTGACTGCAGCCATGAAATTAAAAGACACTTGCTTCTTGGAAGAAAAGCTATGACCAACCTAGACAGTGTATTAAAAAGCAGAGACATCACTTTGCCAACAAAGGTCTGTCTAGGTAAGGCTATGATTTTTCCAGTGGCCATGTATGGATGTGAAAGTTGGACCATAAAGAAGGTTGAGCACCAAAGGTTTGATGCTTTTGAACTGTGGTGTTGGAGAAGACTCTTGAGAGTCCCTTGGACTGCAAGGAGATCAAACCAGTCAACTGTAAAGGAAATCAGTCCTGAATATTCATTGGAAGGACTGATGCTGAAGCTGAAGCTCCAGTACTTTGTCCATCTGATGCGAAGAACTGACCCTGATGCTGGGAATGACTGAAGGCAGGAGGAGAAGGGGAGGACAGAGGACAAGATGGTTTCATGGCATCACCGACTCAATGGACATGAGTTTGAACTAGCTCCGGGAGATAGTGAAGGACAGGGAATCCTGGCGTGCTGCAGTCCATGGGGTTGCAAAGAGTCAGACACAAATGTGTGACTAAGCAACAGCAGCAATATATTTTACCTTACATGACAAGGAACTAAGAGGAAGGAGAGCAAGCCTGCCTGTGTGTGTGTATATATCTGAGTAACAGCCCTAATTTCTGCAACTGGTCACATGGTTTTAGCTAGTATTTATAATTACTTTTTCCTTCTGTATTCCCTTTTATCCACCAAGCACCTCAGCTGGTCACGGCTCTAACCAGTAGGGTAACATGAACCTTCATTCCTGAAGGGTCTTGACCATTACCAGTCCTGCCTGGATTTGGTTAGTGTAGTTTTCTGTTGACTTTAATCACATGATATGGTGATGCTAAGTGTCACCCTAAGAGATTGACTGTATTCGAAAAGTACTCTTCCTTGCTTCCATTGTAGAGTAGTACAATTTCCTCTTGGTGTGAGATGTTTCCCAAGCTTACACTGAAATTCCCTTCTTTGTTGATTCAGAAGCATGAGGAGCCAAAAGTGGCCAGTGGGGTGGCAGCATTATTAACTTCCTGGTCAGTGGAATAATTGTTCTCTCCTGGTGGAAGCATTCCTTCCTCTGGGACTAAGACCTTCAGTCCAGCAGAGTATGTAGTCTCAAGAACACATAGCAAACATTTTGCTAGCAGGTACCAAGGTTAATAGTGAATGGACCCATGACCATTTATAATCCTTGACTTCTGAACCTGTGAATCCTGGCTTTGGGAGAAATAGCACCATATATTGGATGTTGATTTAGAGCTTATACAGTATTATTGAGGAGCTTCCCTGATGACTCAGCAGGTAAAGAATCTGCCTGCAATGTAGGAGACACAGGAAATGTGAATTTGATCCCTGGGCCAGGAAGATCCCCTGGAGATCAACCCACTCCAGTATTCTTGCCTGGGAAATCCCATGAACAGAGGAGATGTGTTCATGGGGTCACAAGAGTTGGACATAACCTTAGTGATTAAACTACCACAGCATTATGGAGAGCCTTGCTACAGTTCTGCAAGGTATTGCAACCTTGCTGGCACTGTAACTGAATCTTCAAAAGACCATTACACCATTTGACCAAGCCAGCTGCTTCATCATGGTGAGAAGTATGGTAAGACCAATACATTCCATCAGCATGGGCCCACTGATTGTCCTTCTTTTGCTGCCAAGTGACTTCTTTGATCTGAAACAATGCTTTGTGGAATAATATGATGATGAATAAGCCATTCACTAAGACTGTGGATGGTAGTTTTGGAAGAAGCATTGAGTGCAGAGGAGGCAAATTTGTATCCAGAGTGTCTATTCCCAGAAGCATAAAGCATTGCCTCTTGCATTAATAGAAGTGGCCCAATGTAATCAACCTACTACTAGGGTGCCCTATTAAGGGCTCAGAATTGATTGCTGTTGCTAGCAGATGAGGCGCTCAGTAGAGGTCTTAGCCAGATTGGCCTCAGTGAGTGGACGGCCATATTGCTGAAACCAAGTCTAAACTCCATCCCTGCCATCATGGCCCCTTTGTTCATCAGCCTATTTGCTGATGACAGGGGTGGCTGGGGAAAGAGACTGACTAGCATCCATAAAACAAGTCACCTTATCCACTTGATTATTAAAATCCTCCTCCACTGAGGTCACCCTTTGCTGAACATTTACACTGGATGCAAATATCTTAATGCTTTTGCCCAATCAGAGGGGTCCACAATGTACTTCTTCCTGAGGTTTCCTCATCATAAATTTCCCCATCATGTTTCTTCCAAATCCCTGCCATCTAGCCCAGCTATTGACCACAATCCATGAGCCACATTATAATTGCACATCTGACCATTTCTCCTTCCAAGCAAAGTAAAACAACCATGTGCCTGCTTGAGGCCACTCATGTAAATACAATTTCCATTTGATTAGGGAGTGTTGCTATCCATGCCCAACATGTGTAAGTTGGTGGATCAGATAATACCTAGGCTAAACTAGTTATTACTTGCTCACTAGTTCCAATCAGCAAAATGTCGACCTGTATATTTTCTTACAGAAAATGTGATCAGCATCTTGGTCTGTGAGCTAAGTTATGATATAGAGCTAAAGAACGATGATATTCTCTTGAAATATGACAGTCAAGGTGCAATGCCAGGCTTGCCAGCTGAAAAAAAATCTGCTCCTGGTGGAATGTATTTATGGACAGGGATGGAGAAAAGGGTATTTGCCAGGTCAGTAGCTGAACACTTGATACCAAGGAATGTGCTAATTTGCTCAAGCAATGAAGCCACATCTGGTGCAGCAGCTGCAATTGGGTTCACTGTAGTAGTCAAGCTTACAATAACCCACTGTCATTCTTCAGAACCCATCTTTCTTTTGCACAGGCCAAAAAGGATTGCTGAATGGAGATGTGGTGGGAATCACCAGGCCTGCACCTTTCAAGTCCTCAATGGTGGCATTGTTCTCTACAATCCCTCCAGAAACGTGCTATTATTTTTTGGCTTACTATTTTTTTTAATTAGGGAGAGAGTGCTAATGGCTTCTGGTTGGTTTTTGCTACCATAATAGCCCTTACTTCTCACCAGATGATGATGCTGTGCATATAAGTTTGGGTATTACTGACCTACATTATTGGTAGGCACCAAATTTGTTGTCATGTTGCATAAAAGTTTAGTAAAATGATATCCCAAATATGCATGGTCTAAGAAGTAGACAAAATTAATGAAATTATAAGCTCTTGAGAAAAGAAATGTTTGGGCATTTAAGGTTGGAAGATTCATTTGGCTACTTGTATTATAAAGTGGAACCTAAGCAGAGATGATAGCACAGTTAGGCAGTAGAGTTAGAGTGTGGCAGGTCAATGTAGTTATAGTTGTAAACTATATTGGTAATCCTTTTATTTGTTTCCCGTTTTAGGATTGCTATACTGTGAATTATTGAAAAACTTACCAGCAGGTGGTAGCACTGTTTAACAAATATACCACGATCACGAAACAAGCATTTGTGAATGCTTGCAAAATTCAAATATGTCAGAATATTGGATTGTGACCCCAAAAATCCAACTCCTGGTCTCAGTGGTGTTTTTAATTATTGGCCTTATAACCTTGCAAAATAAATCTCATAGAGTTTAAATAACATTGTAAATAAAATAAGTATAATAATAACTATCTTGGTATTTGCTATTTTAAAGGTGGGAATAGAAAATGATTTTAAAAATTATTAAGAGAAGGGTAGGATGCTATGTAAATGCAAATATCATTTCTCTGTGTTTGTTTTTTATTTAGGCATTAATTTTCATGCATTAATTTTAAGGTATTTTCTTGCTAGTTAACAATGGTGGCCATCATGTTGGACCTTAAAAGATCTAACATAAATGTAAAACGATTTCTCATTGGTCATGCGTTCAACTGTTTTTTGACCATTTTTCCATCCTGTTTCATTTCCATGTGGTATGAGATGTCAAAACCCCAGATTTGTTAGGTCTGAGGAAGAGTAGCTCAAGCCTCTGAATCATGTTTTGCACATCCACTGCTTGCCTAACCTTTGTGTGTTCATGAGCCAAGTAGGAAAAATCCAATGGGAACCCAAATAACTTCAAGGTATATTTTTTTTAATGGAAGTAACATCTATTTAAAGTATAAGGAGCATAGGGAGCCAGCAGTTTACTGAGCATTTACTGTGTAGAGAAATGTACTAGCCGCTGAAAGGATTAAAAAAATGCAGACTCCTAAAAGTGAGGAACACTCTTTTTTGTTGTTTTGTTTCTTCACAGATATTTACCGATCGCTATCAGTAGACCAGGAACTTTACTAGGTGCTGGGGATCCAGACTGTGTGAGACATACATATTTTTAAAGCTGAAATTTCTATAGTTGAGTTGAGGACCACCTATCAATAAGAGTAAACAGATACAGTATATGAGACAGGAGCTAAGAGTTGTCAAAGGGAATGCACAGCTGGAAGGCAGTTTAGATTAAAGCCAACCTGGGCAAAATTGAGGGAGAGAAGAGATTCTAGGTGTATAAAATGATACAGATACTTGAGGTAAAGGTGATAGAGTATATAGTTAAGACTATAGTCTCTGGGTCAGAATGATCTGTCATAAAACAATAATTCTGCCACTTACAAACTGAGTGACCTTTGGCAGGTTACTCTGATTTTTTGATTTTTGGTTTCTTCCTCTGTAAAATGTAGGTGATAGTAGGACATCTATTTTGTAGGGTTATCATGAGAATATATGTGAAAATTAGTGTACAGTAAACTCTAAATAAGGAAAACAAACAGATTTTTTAAAGTCTATAAAACATAAGAACAAGTGACATAATGCACTGAATGCTGGACACTTAAGTTTGTATTTATTATAGCAGACAGAGGAGGTATAGATTCTTGTACAGAAAGAGATGTAGTGGAAAGATGTTTAAAAGATTTTATAGGAGTTTGTACAGGGTGTTTTAGAACAGAGAAGTGTAGGCAAAAGAATCAAGGTCATTCAAAAATTTTGAATATGAGATCATAAAAGCTTACATTTGAGTAAAGCATTTGGAAAGACTTGGTAATGAATTGGATATGAGATCAAAGGAGAGAAAGGATTAAGAAGTCATCCCATTAACATGAGCCTGGGGAACTAGGGTCTCTTCCATCTCCTGCATTGGCAGGTAGGTTCTTCACCACTAATGCCACCTGGGAAGCCCAGGGAACTAGGGGTATGATTGTACCTTTGGCAAAAATAGGAGTTTTTTTTTATGTGTGAGTAAAGCAAATATATTTATATTCTTACGGGAAAGAAGGTATAAGAAGACATGTGACAAAAAGCAGAAGGGTCCAAGATCAAGGCTGGACATTTCAGTTGGGAATAATCTGCTGATTTTAAAAGTGTTCATTGAAACCAGCTGCTAGAGGGTGGCTGAAGGTACTAGAAAAAAAAGGAAAAGGAAAAGTCACATAAGAATATTCTAAGAAAGAATATCCTTTGCGCTGACAGAACATTTGAGAAAGTGATAAACTTACAAACATCACAGCAGGCCAAACTCTATTTATATGAGCTCAGAAGAGCAATTTCCCCGTCCTGTGCAGGATTTTTGCCCAGGTCCTTAAAGTCCCTGTAACAAGGATATGAGTTGACTAATAATTCTCATACAAACACATTATAATGAGTTTAGTATCTGGCTAAGGTGTGTACAGTAATGTCAAATAGCAGATACCTCATTTTCTCTTAAAATGAAGTATTTTCTGTTTGTGTTCTTTAGAAAAAATTTAGTTTCCCCAGGTTTTCCATGTAAAGGGAATAGACCATCTTTCTGGGAAAAGTTGACCACTCATAAAGCATGCAAAAAGATGAAACAGTAAAATCCCTTTCAGAGGCTCTGGGAAGACTTCTCTAAGATGCTATCCCCATCGCGGTGTTGGGCAATGATCCTCAATATCAGAGTTACATGCCACTAACTTTTACCAGCATGCTCACAACATTGTGTAGGTATTACCTTCTTAGATGCGACTGCGATCCTAATGTGAAAGGCCTTAAGGAATTCAATAAAGACTTGAAAATAGCAGTATTAAGATCTAATTTATATAAAGTCACCAACTTTGCCAAATGTATGCACTCTAGTGACCACCATGACAGTGGTTCACGGTGTAGACCATCTCCATGACTCTAAAAATTCCCTCGTACTCCTTTGTCATCAATCCCCTCCCCACATCTCGCCACTGGCAATCATTATTAAGATTTCTGCCTCTATAGTTATAACTTTTCTAGGATTTCATATAAACAGAATGGTACAGCATATATTCTTCTGCCTGATTTCTTTCACTTATCATCTTACTTTTACAATTCAGCTTTTTTTGTTGCCTATTTCAGTAATTTGTTCCTTGTTTTTCTTTATTGACTAAACTTCATACTTGAAATTAATTTTTCCATAATATATGTTTCCAGGATCCAATCCAGAATATCACATTACATTTAGTTATGTCTCTTTAGACTCCTTTGGGCTATAGCGATTCCTCAAACTTTTCTTATTTATAATAACCTTGACTTTCTTGAGGAGTACTAGTTGGGTATTTTAAACAGTATCTTGCTTTGGTTTGTCTGGTGGTTTTCTCATGGTTAAGGGTTTCTCAGAGTATAACCATAGAATGAAGTAGTTCTTAATCTGTCTTGTCAAAATGACTTACTATTAATGATGATAATTTCTATCATTTGGCCAAGGCAGTGCTTTTTCATACCCTGCTCTGAAAAGTCATTTCTTCTGTTTCCATCCTGTACTCTAGAAACAAGTTACCAAGTATAGCCTGTATTTAAGGGTGGAGAGTTAAGCTTCACTCTCTTTAAGGGGAGAGTGTCTATATAACTTACTTGGAAATGTCTTGTATGAGAGATTTGTCTCTTATCCCCTGTTTATTTATATAATCATTTACTATATCAGTATGGTGGTGGTTTAGCCACTAAGTCATGTCTGACTCTGTTTGACTCCGTGGACTGCAGCCTGCCAGGATCCTCCGTCCACGGGATTTCCTAGGCAAGTATACTAGAGTGCGTTCCCATTTTCCTTCCCAGGGGATCTTTTGGACGCAGGGATCAAACCCACATTATTATATCAGTATAGACTCATGTTTTTATTTTATAATTTGGGTTATCATTATAATACTACATTATGTATTTGATTGCTCAGATTTTTCCAGCTTTGGCAGTTGGGAACTCTTTCACTAATGAGAATACATTCACTCTTTCATTGTTAATTATAGTATTGGCTATAGAGATTTTGTATATGTGTTTTTATCATTTTGCAAAAGCTTGTTTCTATTTCTAATTTGTTGAGATTTTAAAAACTTAGAATAGATGTTGGATTTGGTAAAATAGTTTTTGTGCATCAATTGACTTGATCATATGATTTTTTTTCTTTTTAATTTGCAAATATTGTGAATTGTAGTCATTTTTTTTTCTTTTTTGGAATGTTGAATCAACCTGATATTCCTGGGAAAAACTCCTCTTGGTTATCATTCTTAACCTTTTTATATAGCTTTATTTATGGAAAAATTTTGAACTTTTTCATATTCATTCATGAGAAATTTTGGTCTTTTTCTTGCATGTCTTTGTCTGATGTTGGTACCAGGGCCTCAGGGAATAAGCTGGAAAGCATTCTTTCCTCTTAAATTTCTTGAGACATTTTTGTGTAGAATTGGAATTAATATTTCTTAACTGTTTAGTAGAATTCACCTTTAAAATACACTGGGCATGGTATTTTTAATGTATGGAGGTTTTTAATTATGTTAAATTTCTTCAGTATATTTAAGGCTATCAGATAAGCTATTTCCTCATTAGTGAGTTTGTTTGTCTCTGTATTTCAAGGCATTTGTCCATTTCATCTACATTTTTTGGTTTATTTCTGTGAAGTTTTTCATAGCATTTTCTATTGCTTTTAATATCTATAAATCAATATTGATGTCATATCTCATTTCTTTTTTAAAATTTAATTTTTGAATAGATAAATAAGATGTGTTACATATATAAATGAAATATTACTCAGCCATAAAAAATAATGCATTTGGGTCAGTTCTAGTGAGGTAAATGAAACTAGAGCCTGTTATACAGAGTGAGGTAAGTCAGAAAGAGAAAAACAAACATAGTGTATATTAATGCACATATATAGAATCTAGAAAAATGATATTGATAAATTTATTTTTAATTGGAGAATAATTGCTTTACAATGTTTTCTTGGTTTCTGCCATACATCAACATGCTGCTGCTGCCAAGTGCTTCAGTTGTGTCCGACTCTGTGCGACCCCATAGACGGCAGCCCACCAGGCTCCCCCGTCCCTGGGATTCTCCAGGCAAGAACACTGGAGTGGGTTGCCATTTCCTTCTCCAATGCATGAAAGTGAAAAGTGAAAGTGAAGTCGCTCAGTCGTGTCCGACTCTTAGCGACCTTATGGACCGCAGCCTACCAGGCTCCTCCGTCCATGGTATCTTCCAGGCAAGAGTAGTGGAGTGGGGTGCCATTGCCTTCTCCGATACATCAACATGAATCAGCCATAAATCTACATATGCCCCCTCTCTCTTGAACCACCATCTTAACCCCCAGCCCCCATTGTGCCCCACTAGATTGTTGCACATATCTCATTTTTGATATTGGCCTTACTTGCTCAGTCTGGCCAAATATTTATGAATTTTATTGGACTTAAATAACTTTTGGTTTAGTGATTGATTTTTCTCTATTTTTTCTCTTTTATTTATTTCATTGATTTTTTTCCCTCCAAACTTTTATCTTCATGATTCGAGTTTAATTCACTTTTTCTAATCTTCAGCTGGAAGCTTAAGTCATTGATATCTAATATCTTTTTCTTTTCTAATATAGGCATTTACTGCTATAAAGTCTTCATGATAAACAGCTTTAACAGCATGTCATATGTTGTCTTTTCATTTTTGTTCAGAGAAAAATATGTTGTAATTTGCCTTTTGATTTCTTCTCTGAACTACAGACTATTTAGAAGTGTTAAGTGCTATATAGGCTTTTGTTGTCATTCAGTCGCTGAGTTGTGTTTGACTCTTTGTGACCCCATGGATTGGAGCACACCAGGCTCCTCTGTCCTCCACTATCTCCTGGGGTTTGCTCAAATTCATGTCCATTGAATCAGTGATGTTATCTAACCATCTCATCCTCTGCTGCCCCAAAATTGTCTCATTTAAATCTTAGAATTCAACGATTTGTTTTGTATGTTTATATAGATATGCGACCATAGCCACAATCTAGTTTGACATTTCCATCACCTAAAAAGATTCTTGATGTCTGTTTGCAGTAAATCCTGGTTCTCATTCCCAGGTCCTGGCAATCTCTGATCTACATTCTATCTCTATAGAGTTGTTTTTTCTGTGTATTTCGTATCAACAGAAATGTAATGTGTCATTTAGAAGTATGTTGTTTAATTTCTAATACTTGTGAATTCCCTGAATTTCTTTCTGTTATTGATTTGTAATCATATGCTTTGTATGATTTTTATTCTTTTAAATTTATTGAGTCATGTTTTATAGCTTAGTATATCATTTATTCTGGAGAATTTTGCATCTACACCTGAGAAGAATATGTGATTTTGTGTGGTGAATGGAGCATTCTAGAGATGTGAGTTATATCAGGTTGGGTGATAGTGTTGTTCAAGTCCTCTACATCACTTTCTAAAGTTAATTAAATCTACTCTGCTGATTTATTATCTAGCTCCTCTTTTCTTTACTGAGAGTGTAGTACTGAGATTACCGACTTTTATTGTTGAGATCTGTAGTCTTCCCTTTAATTTTGTCTTTTTTTTTTTTATGAGATGTGTTTTGGGGATATGATGTTAGATACTTACATTTTTATATTTTATATTTTTCTGTTGAATCAACCATTTTTATCATTTTTTTTGGTCTGATGGTATAGTTTCTCCTGATACTGGTATATTCATTTCAGTTCTCTTATGATTACTATTTGCCTGGTTCAGCTTTCCCTATTCTTTCACTTTAAATCACTTTGTGTAATTGAATCTAAAGCTTATTTCTTGTGGATAGGGTACAGTTGTTGTTGTTTTCCAGTCGTTAATTCATGTCCGACTCTTTGTGACCCCATGGACTGCAGCACTGCAGGCCTCCCTGTCCCTCACTATCTCCCAGAGTTTGCGCAAATTCATGTCTGTTGAACTGGTGATGCTATCCAACCATCTTATCCTCTGCTGTCTTTTTCTCCTTTTGCCTTTGTTCTTTCCAAGCATCAGGGTCTTGGCAGTTGTATAGCTGTTGCTCAGTCACTCAGTTGTGTTTGACTCTTTGTGACTGCATGGATTGCAGCATGCCAGGCTTTCCTGTCCTTCACTGTCTCCCAGAGTCTCCTTTGACTTTTGTTTGCAAAGTGATGTCTCTGCTTTTTAATATGCTGTCTAGGTTTGTCATAGCTTTTCTTCCAAGTAAAAAGTGTCTTTTAATTTCATGACTGTGGTAAATTGTATTACATTATCTATTTGGTCTCAGTTTTGCTAATCCATGCCTTTTGATTGGATTGTTAATCCATTTAAATTTCATGTAATTATTGATACAGTTAGATTAATGTCATCCCTTTTGCTATTTACTGTTCCTCCTTTACTACCTTATTTTGCTTTAAGTGGGTTTTTGGGGTATCACTTTTTAAAGTTAGTTTCTCAATTATACATCTTAATTTAAAATAACCTGCCTCAGATTATTTCTGACTTAATTGCTATGAAATGAATTCTGCTCCAGTATAGCTCCTTCCTCTCTCTTATTCTTTGTGGTATTATTGTCATATATATTTATCCTGAAGTATTATATGACAGAAGTTACAAAATATAGTTTTGCAATAATTTTTTTGCTTTAACATCAGTCAAATGAAGAAAAAAGTATTCTTACTTTCTCTTATATTTATCTAAGTAATTAAACTTTCCTAGTGATCTTTATTTCTCCATGGATTTAACTTACTGTCTGATGACACATCCTTTATGCCTTAAAGATTACCTTTAGTATTTCATGCAAGGCAGGTTTGGTAGCAATGAATTCTCTGTCTGATTATTTGGAAATGTCTTCATTATTTCCTTCCTTGAATAATAGTCTGAATAAAGAATTCTCGATTGTCTTCTTTTTTATAACATCTAGGCCTTATTGTTGTTAGGAAGGTCTGGTCTGGTTCTTACAAGTAGTCCATGGTATTCTCCTATTAAATATAACAATTTCACAGAGCGCCAGTATCACAAAGTCATTCTGTCACTATACGAATTGAGAAAAATAAAACAATTCTTTAGTCATGTCTGAACACAGATGAAAAAGAGAACATTGCCAAAACCACAAAAATGTTCAGACACATCCCACCCATGGTTAGTATGAGTAACTACTCCTGCTTCACCAATTATAGGTTAGTCTTGTTTCCTTCTTCCTATTTTGCAGATAAAAAACTTTTAAGATATGATCACAAAATTTCCTCTGCTCATGAAATCATCTAATCCTTAGCCAAGCCATATTTCCTTGAGCTTTCTTCCAAATCACCTAACACAAACCCAAATCCTGTAATACCCTCTTACTGAGACACTCTATAGTTCCCCATGGTGTGTGGTCTCCCCCACTACAACACGTTATAAACCTAACTTTGTTCAATTACACATGAATTCCCAGTTTCTTTGGCCAAGGGGCATTGACACCTTGAATTAGAAAGGATAAAAGTTAGGATGGGCAAAGACATACCAGTCAAATGCAACGAAAACTAAATTATGGATAGTAACATTAATATCAGGAAAGTATTAATTCAAAGTTAATAAAAGTGAACAATAAAGGATAAAGTTTACAAAAAAGATTTGCTGAAAATCTGTAGTTATTCAAAATGACATAAAAATGAGAAAGAAGATATTCCTGGATTACTGTAGTTCAAGATTAGCATTGAGCAAGATTTTTTGGTAAAGGGCCAAATCAGTAAACATTTTCAATTTTGCAGACCAGATCTCTTCACGTACTCAGCTTTGCCATTTTAGTGTTAAAGCCACCATAGATAATACACATGCAAATGAACATGATTGTGCTCCAGGAAAACTTTATATATGGATATTAAAATTCAAATTTTATATAATTTTCATGTGTCACAAAGTATTCTTTTGATATTTTTTTAAATAATTAAAAGATGTGAAAACCATCTATCCTCAAGGGATGGTACAAAAACAGGTGATGGGGACCTGTGAATCTTGCTTGCTACTTCTCTGGTCGTTGTATAGCTCACAGCCTCACATCTTACTGTAGTGTTACTTCCTCACTGGGCTCACAACCTCACGTCTTTACCATAATGTTCCTTTCTCAGTGCGCTTTCCTGGTGGCTCAGATGGTAAAGCATCTGCCTTGCAATGAAGAAGACAGAGTTCAATTCCTGGGTTGGGAAGATCCCCTGGAGAAGGAAATGACAACCCACTCCAGTACTCCTGCCTGGAAAATCCCATGGATAGAGGAGGCTCTGGCAAACTATAGTCCATGGGGTCGCAAAGAGTTGGACATGACTGAGTGACTTCACTTTCTTTTCTTTCTTTCTTCTACTATCTCAGTAGGTGCCTTCTCTAATTACCTTTTAGTAATAGCACTCTTTTCTATCCTCTTTTCTACTTTTTGTTGCCCTATTGGACTTAAAGTAATTAAATAAGCTATATGTTTAATTCATTTGTTTGTTCTTTGACCCCTGCCTCCCACCTCCACTAAAATGTATACTTCTTGAAAATTAGAATTTTCACTTTTGTTTACCATTTCAGCCCCAGTGCCTAAGAGATTGTCTGGTGTGTTGTATGTACTTAATGAATATGTATACAATGGGAACATCAGAACCATGGGAAGAATCACACAGCAGCAGAGGACAATAGTCACGTGGGTGGGTCTAGGGTTGGTCAAATGTCAGTGTCTCCAGTTTTTGAGAATATACATAGGAGATCCCTTTACATTGCTGTTTTGAGAACTCAGGAAATAGTTTGGGGAAACCAAGCGCAGGAGCATGAGAGCTAAAAAAATTACTTTTATTCAGTGGTCTGAGATACCAGAAGAGATTTTTTTCAAATCAGAGAATTTAGCCTAAAAATCTAGTCTGGATTAAATGTTTGTTTCTTTATGGCTAGCTGGTAAAGTTTTATAGAGAGCATTATATTGGCTATTGATAGAAACTATAATTTTATTTTCTGAGTTCTCATATCAATAATTTATTCATTCTTATCTTAATTAAAAAATAAGAGAAGAGTAGAAAGAGCATATTAGTAGTGATTGCCTTACAGGAGCACTGGGGATTTAACTCAGGAGAACTCTTTTCATTTGTGCATGCACACTCAGTCACTCATTCGTGTCCAACTCTCTGTGATCCCAAGGACTGTAGCCTGCCAGGCTCCTCTGTCCATGGGATTCTCTAGGCAAGAGTACTGAAGTGGGTTGCTATGCTCTCCTCCAAGGGATCTTCCCAACCCAGGGATTGAACTTGTGTCTCTTCTGTCTTCTGCACTGGCAGGCGGGTTCTTCACCACTAGCACCACGTGGGAAGTCACTTTTCATCTGAATTATTTAAACAGCATTTAAAGGGAGGCTCCTGTGTGTTAGAGTCTTTGAATGCTCCACTGATTTGAAGATGTGCAGATAGTAAGCTTTTTTGGATATGTTTGTGTAGCAAACATACTTTAATTGCCTAGAGCAATAGCTTGGGAAGTGTGATGACACCATGAAGATCTAAAGCCACTTGAAACTACTTTGTGGGGCTGGATATAACAATTTGCATATTTTTAAAATTATCATAATTTTTTTTAAGTAGACATGAAAATAGAAAGTAGGTCAAAGTATACAAATCAGAATGTCAGATATCCAGGAAAAATATCTTCAATGATCTGTGTCCTTATTTCTAGAACAACCAAGAGTAAAATGTGTTAGTTTCTAGCATGTATTCCTCATTTGCCTAGAAACCTGATAAGCAAAGTTAGGGACTTTTCCTGCAGATCTATTGTTAAGGAGTATAAGACTTTCTGAGTAGTTTCACTCCTGGTTTATGAAGTGGACTATGACTGTGAGTGAGAGGAGAGGATTCTGAAACTTCTTCCTCTTTGAGAAGAACTACTCACTTGCTTAGTCAATTTAAGAACAAATCAGGCTAGCAAATCAGATACATTCAGAGAGGTCTGTTAATATAAATGCAGGGAATACTCCTGGCTGTAGGATGAGGAGGAGGTGGCAACCTAGGCAGAGGCACCACCATTGGAAAAACATAGTTGTGTCCTCTGTCCATGGAATTTTCCAGGCACGAATACTGGAGTTAGTTGCCATTTCCTCCTCCAGGGTATCTTCCTGACACAGGGAGCGAACCTGAGACTCCTGCATCTCCTGCATTTTCAGGCAGATTCTCACCACTGAGCCACCTGGGAAGCCACTCTTAAACAACTATCAAAGAGCATTCACAACACATGCTTGGTCTCACCAGTCTTGCCAATTTAGTAAAAGAAGATATCTAGATTTGTATGTGAGATCTTTCCAATTTTTAGATGTCAATGAGTAATTCAAGATGTTTAAAAATTCTATGTAGGTTAAATACAGTTCCATGTAGGACTCAATCTTCTGGCTTCCAGCTTGATGGGAGACTTCTGAACAAGTTTATTGTTTGAGCTAAGATTACAGTTTGAGCTATGGTTATGTTCTTTGACATGGTCGTAGAGCTACAGTGCAATACCAAGTTTGTAGTATTTGGGAGTATCTTTGCCTTTCTGAGTGTCATTGCTAAGGAAGAACAGGAAAAAAAAATGGGATGTGGATTTGAGTACATTTGTGTTTCTGGAGTCTTGAGTTAAGATTCTGACTATCAAGATAAAGAGATAGGTATAAGCCTAGATGTAGGTTATAGGTAAATTCACTTCTTATTCCTGTGTTTATCTTCCTTGGCAATGGCAGTCTGTTAGGATGGGAAAGACATTTCAGGCAATGTAAACTTCAAATCCTAGTATACCCATGAAACTATATGAAACAACAACAAAAAGATTTTTTTTTAGAGTTTAAAGCTTTTGATAGATATATTGTAAACATTTAAAGTGTTGTATTGTTGTGTTAGTAGCTCAGCTATGTCCGACTGTAGCCCCTCAGGCTCCTCTGTCCATGGGTTTCTCCAGGCAAGAATACTGGAGTGGGTAGTCATTCTCATCTTCAGGGGATCTTCCCAACCCAAGAATCGAACCCACATCTCCTATGTCACAAGCAGATTCTTCACTGTCTGAGCCACCAGGAAAGCCCATTTAAAGTGGCAAGTAATTGTAAATAAAATAGTATAATTGAAACCATGCTTTCAGAACTATATAGGTTAAATAAACTTTTGAAAACGTGAAAGGGGAATGAATCTGTTACAGCATGGTTTTGGGGAGAGTAAATTCCAAGTACTAAACTATTTATATTCCAAGGAACATTTAAAATGCAGTCCTTTCATAAGTTACAGACTGCCTGCCTGTGGTCTCTTCTCCCAGAGAACAAGAGTTGGCCACGAGGAATATTTTCACCATTCTTGGAGCTTAGTGTAGCTGTTGAGCCAAGTTACTTAGAAAGGAAAGAAAAAAGAAAAGAGAGAACATGATGTAGGAGTGGGGGGAGCATATTTAATGCTACCTGGGCACCTTAGAAACACAGGACCACACTGCATTTGAAAAGCCTGACTGCGATATTTGCTTTTTTTCCTGACCTCCTGATTGGAAACTTCCCTGGTCCTTTTAGGAGACACTTGATGGAGACGCAGCAAAGAATGACCCCACACAGACCTCACGGGGACCCTGGGGCAGTAGACGGAATTTCACAGGCAATCCATCCTCCCCTTCCCTGGACTTCTGATGCTTGATTTTCCTCTCTAACTGCCAGTTTCTGGAGGCTGAGAAAAGTTTTCAGTATGTGTCTGGAGTCCCTAGAAATGTGTCAGTCTTGGATAACACATTTCCCTCATTCTAACTTGTACATAGTAGTTCCATTTAATAATATAGATGTGGCTGTAAAGATACATTTCCATTTACTGTATGGCTATTTCTCACCTCAGTAAGACCATATCCTCCATTTTTCATGTCATTGTAAAAGCTTCTTAATAGGTTTCTTCCTAATACTCAAGTGTTAAGTAGGCAGTCATCTTTTAGCAAAAAGCATGATAAAGGCACTATGTCAAAATATTTAAATGATCAAAATGCATACTATTCTTTATTGCAGCCTGCAAGTTCTGATAGCACATTAACAAGTTAGTTGTTTTAAGTAGATAGCAGTATTGCTTATCTCCAGGCTTGAAATGTTTCTGTATGGTTTCCGACTTTAAAGCAATATTCTAGTTTGTTGTAGTATTTCAGGCTCTGTCCTTCCACAGTCCTGCTTAAACTGGACGTGGATCCTATTTACTAAGCAGTTTAATCATGCTCCCCTGTGCAAGCTCTTTCAGTCAGCAAATAAACTCCAGTTTCAGACTTTCAAGCTTCTCCCAGTTTCCCATGATTACATTAGAAATCAAGCTCTTGAAAGAAAGTTTTAAGACTAATCCAGTTCCCTTTTCACTTTCTATCCATTCCATAGCTGCCTCTCCTTTAAGACCATGTTTTTCAACCCCTCCATGGGAAATTTTCAAAATTTTAATCTCAAAAGGTTTTGCTCACTGTGTTTAAAAGCTGGGTTCATCAGCTGGTAGATATCTGTTGCCTTTCTAATCTTGACCTGTCTGCCCAGCTTATCTCTTCATCTTAAAATGATGTCTCCCTCCTCCCAAGAAGGCTCATGTCAAAAGCATGCTTCATCTCAAGTGATATTCGAATTGGAAACCTCACTCATACAGAGCTATAGAAGAATTATTCTAGGTGACCCTCTGCACTTCACTTCCAAGGAGGCTTCTTTGGTATATACTAAGTCAGCTCTTTGTCTCCCCTCCTCTCTCTTTAAAAACAATCGCACAAACAAAATCCTTATTTTGAAATTTGCCTGACAACACAAGTAGAAAAAAGAACCTGAATGAAGGGGTGTGGTAAGCAGAGTCATGACCCCTCCAGAGAAGTCCATGTCCTAGTCTGTGGCAACCTGTAAACATGTCACCTCACATGGAAAAATGAATTTTGCACGTGTGATTATGGCCCTTGAGATGGGGAGATGACCCTGAAATATCCAGGTGGACCCAATGTAATCTCCATAGTCCTCCTAAGTGGAAGAAGGATGTAGAAGACTGGGTGTCAGAGTCAGAACTTTGAACATGCTTCTGCCTTTAAAGACGGAGGGAGGGGCCAAAAAGCTAAGGAATGTACGTGTCCTCTAGAAATTAAAGAAAACAAGGAAAGATTCTCCCCTAGAGCCTCCAGAAAGGAAAGTGGCTTGCTGACACCTTGCTTTTTAACTCAGTGAGAGTTGTGTCAGAATTCTGACCTCCAGAAATATAAAATAATAGATTGGTGTAGTTTTAAGCTACTACACTCATTGAAATTGTAATTGAAATCTAGTAAACTTGAAATCTAAGGGGAGAAGCAGACTTTAGATTTCTTTGGTAAGAAGTATGATTAAAGTATAAATATTCTAATTCTTCAAGTAGCAAGAAGCCATCTGCCATATAACCTTATGTGTATATGTGCATATTTGTATGTACATATTATATATATATGTATATATATACATATGAATTTAGCTATATAAATATATATACCATAAGTGATAATGTTCTGAAAACATTTCAAAATTTATAAAACACTACCTTAAGATATGCTGAAATGATAATTATCTTCTTAGTTTCATAGTTCGTTCTGGCCAACAAAATAAAACATCAAGCATATGTCTACACACTGTAACTTAGAGCTCTGTCACTCTGTCAGAGGTCTATGCCAGGTATTCTGTTCAGTTCTGCAGTAAGCCAGCTGTCACAGTTTCAGTTCAGTTCAGTTCAGTTGCTCAGTCGTGTCCGACTCTTTGTGACCCCATGAACTGCAGCACGCCAGGCCTCCCTGTCCATCACCAACTCCCGGAGTCCACCCAAACCCATGCGCATTGAGTCAGTGATGCCATCCAACCATCTCATCCTCTGTCGTCCCCTTCTCCTCCTGCCTTCACTCTTTCCCAGCATCAGGGTCTTTTCAAATGAGTCAGCTCTTTGCAGCAGGTGGCCAAAGTATTGGAGTTTCAGCTTCAGCGTCAGTCCTTCCAATGAATATTCAGGACTGATTTCCTTTAGGATGGACTGGTTGGATCTCCTCACAGTTCAAGGGACTCTCAAGAGTCTTCTCCAACACCACAGTTCAAAAGCATCAATTTTTCAGCGCTCAGCTTTCTAGTCCAACTCTCACATCCATACATGACTGCTGGAAACACCATAGCCTTGATTAGACGGACCTTTGTTGACAAAGTGATGTCACAGTTTAAAAGCCATTATATACACTTAGAGTTTGGATAAGATTCAAAAGTAATAATTCATGTGTCTTCATAGTCTGAAAATTATCTCTAAAACTTTTACTCCCTGATGATAAGCTAAAAATATAAAAATTCAGAAGTACTCTAATGGTAAAAGTTAATTTTTCAATTTTTTAATCAAATAATTAATTCAAATATTTGAACAATTTTAATTAGGATTTATGTGTTTAGTTATAAGTGTAACTGTTTTCATTGAACCCAAGACAATCATTTACATTCTAACCTCTGTTGTTTTTCTTAGGTTTTTTTCCCAAGTCATTTATTAATAAAATGTTGTTAAACATTCATTTTGAGTAACAGTGGGTAATACTAACTTTGTAAGTTTTGGTAGCTATTAAGTGCTCAGTGAGGTGTAATCTGATGGAATAGCTTTGTTTTTCATTTTATTTATTTATTTAATTTTATTTATTATAATAAATGCCATAATGTTGATAATATAATAATAAGAAAGCTAAATTAATTATGATGCAGACATAATATAGGAGTTTTTTTTTTTTATAAAAATGGTACATGCCCATTATAAATTCTAAATAAAATGAAGGAATGAAAAAAGCGCAAAACAAATTATTTCAATGTTGATGTATTACATGTATTTGGGTAGAAAATAAATAGAAAAATGTAACAATGTAATTATACTGCATATGGTATCTCCAGTAAAAATTTTAGATTTTATTTCACTAAAATGTAATAGTTAACTGCACAACTTAAATTGAAATGAATGCTGATGTCTGACCATTGTTTCTTTACCACAAAAGCTGTGAATTTTTTAAGAAGTGTTTTAAGGTCATGAAAAATGGTTAGAAGAATTGGCGTTATTGGACAGTTTGAACATTCATTATGATAAAAGATGAGAAAACAGGGTTCTAGTTTTGTTTTCACTCCCTTGATTGGGGCAGACCCACCTCCCACTGCTCTTGCCCTTGCGTGGTCCCCTCCAGCTCTGACTCACAGGTAATCAGCGGGATACAGTGAAGGTTAAAGGATGTTACCTCCATGATCACATTGTATAAGATTTTAATGTGCATCTTGCTAGGTGTCAGATCCTTGCAGATTGTTACAATGTGAGCCTCAGCTTCTTAGTGCAGCCCTCACTTTCCTCCTCATGAGTCTTTTTAGAAGACACTTCACAAGATAGCTTCTTGATTTGTCAAAGTCAACAAGGAAGAGAGTTTTAGTAAGACAAATTATTTCACTTACGGGTGGTTTTGTTTCTGACAAATGAATGACACTGACTCCCGTCTCATCCTTATAATTCACCCTGTTGCTTACTTTAGGGACTGGACATGATAAGAGTCTGGGTAATGGGGGCTCAGAAGTTTTTAGACTTCACATACAACTTGGCAGGCAAGCTCGTTACAACCATAAACATTGCTAATTTAATACTTGTTCATCTCTTAAAATGTCATCAGTCATTTGAGCAATCTCAGGGCTGTCTGAGAATTTACTTGTGTTTGGAGGAATCTGCAGTAAAAATCTCTGAGTTTGTTCTTAATTACAGTGTTCAAAAATGGAAAGATCTATCAGCTAAATTGGGCTTCTCTGATAGCTCAGTTGGTTAAGAAACTGCCTGCAATGCAGAAGACCCCGGTTTGACTCCTGGGTCAGGAAGATCTCCTGGAGAAGGCAATGGCTACTCGCTCCAGTATTCTGGCTTGGAGAATTCCATGGACTGTATAGGCCAAGGGGTTGCAAAGAGTCAGATATGACTGAGAGACTTTTACTTTCATCTGCTTAATCAGGGAACTTAATTTCTATAGCTAACAGTTGAAATTTTCTGGTGACCCTCATCCATTTTCCTTTGTGAGTTTAACTTCTGTAATTCCACTAGATTGCTGCTGGGCTGTCAATCATGTGGTCCCACTTCTCCCACCTTAGAGGTGTGAACACCAGTAGGTGTAACCATGCTCAGCCCTCCTACCCCCAGCAGTGATTGAATGAGGGAGTGTCGGTGTGCTCAGGAAAGACCATGGCAACTTTGGAAACTGCTATAAACTTTGGGGAAGTTTCTGGAATTTTTGTTTAAATAAATTTTAGTGAAGTTTCTGTCACTTGCAACTGAAATAATCGTGACAAATATCATTTGGTTTTGAATTTGGAATTCCCAATAAGAAACACTTTTGCTTTTGGCTTCTTCATTAAACTAGATATATTTGATTTGATTCCCTGAGAATTGTGCCCTGATTTAATTTGTTAAATGTTGGTTACTCAAGTGAGGATGTGTGATTGGATCTCTTATTCTGTGTTTCAGACCGCATGAAAAATATTCAATGAAAGTGTTATTAGTTCTTCACATCCTCAAATATTTATAGAAATTACATTTAATGTAACTCAGCATCTTTATGATTTTAGAGCATGAATGATACTCAAATTCAAAGGCTAATTTGTTTCTAATAGTCTAAGACATATTTTTATAATGATTAATCACATATGCTTTCAACTCTCACAAAAAATGAGATTAAATAGAAAGTGAACATTTTTAGTATGGAGAGTGGACTTTGAGATGAAATGGTCAGAAATATTTGTCAGATATAATACCATGAAAATAGTAATCTTACATTTTCCAGGATATTTTGATATTGTGTCAACAAAACTATGTATTTTCCTTGCTTTTGTAAACATTATGCTTTTAAACATTGTGTAATGTTACTTCACTTCATAAGTGCTAAGGAGATAGTTCTTACGATCAGAAGAGAGATGTTAAAGCTTTGCTTAAGTAAAATTTTAAGTGTTGGTCTTTTTCATGTTGCTGTTTTACCTTCAGATGCTACTCACCCTTTATTTTAAATGCTTCAGTCACTATTTTTCACTCCTCTATTCATTTATTAAGCAGCTTCCTTGGCAGCTTAGTGATAAATAATCCGCCTGCAAATGCAGGAGACCCAGGTTTGATCCCTGGGTTAGGAAGATCCCCCGGAGAAGGGAATAGCAACCCACTCCAGTATTCTTGCCTGGGAAATCCCACGGACAGAAGAGCCTGGCTGGCTACAGTCCATGGGGTCACAAAGAGTTGGACATGACTGAGCAACTAACGTACTTGGTGGTGGGCTGGATGGGCATGAAGGTAGGAGGGAAGAGGTTTCAAAAATGATTGTTAGGATTCTAACTTTGTGCCAAAAAATGGATACTGATCTCATTAACTCAAGTAAAGAAACATTCTCCTTTCAAGTATCACAACCTTTAGAACCGGTTTTCCTGCTAACTGTCTCCCCTTCCCTCCCTTGATCAAAATTTCCATATTCTCCTACATAAAACTACCCAGACCAAACTAATATGTTACCATGTGGATGACTGATTCACCAGATGGTGCAACAAAGGGAAATGGAACATTTTGGGTACTATAGGACAGAAATTTCAGGACATGAGAAATTTCAGTGTTTTTCTTTCTTGTTATTTAGATTCATCTAGAAAACTTGATAAAGATCCCTAGATGTCATGAGAATAGATATATTGAGGTGGTATGTTATTTGTTCCAATATATTTCTCTTTCAGTATCTTACATTACTGACACATTGTAGTTTTTAAGTATTGGCTGTTTATCATTCCAAACAAATAATATATCATTGAGTGTTAACAGAAAGTAAATAGAAAGTCATATTGTCTCATAGCACTTGTTTGATTGATAAAAATTTGAGAATCTATTTTTCATTTTCTCCCAGACTTACAAAAACCAAGCTTAACTCTGTAAATTACTTTTACTTTTTCTACTATTTAAATCAAGATAAGTTTAAATCATTATAACCCTCAGTGTCATGAAACACTTATTTTAAAGCTCTTGAAATCTGGAGCTACTTTGTCAGCAAATCCCTTCTGGGCATATACCCCAAAGCCACTGCCTCCTAGGCTCCTGAGAGAACATGAATGAGGATGTTCAATGCGGTGTGACTGTTGGGTGGGGGACTGGAGAGCCACTGGAGTCATGGACAGCTGAAATGGGTGTATGTAAGTGATGGAGAATTGTGCAGCAGTTAGGAGCACTAGAATATATACACACACAGAGCTGTATGGTGCACCTTAAAGCATGATGCTCAAGGGGAAGAGGAAGGACAGTATGAAATACATAACCCAGTAGCATTTATTAAATCAACCAATATAGTTTTCAGTTCAGTCATTTAGCTGTGTCCGACTCTTTGCAACCCTATGAACTGTAGCATGCCAGGCTTCCCTGTCCTTCACCAACTCTCAGAGCTTGCTCAAACTCATGTCCATTGAGTTGGTGATGCCATTCAACCATTTCATTCTCTCTTGTCCTCTTCTCCTCCCACCTTCAATCTTTCCTCAGGATCTTTTCCAATAAGTCAGTTCTTCGCATCCAGTGACCAAAGTATTGGAGCTTCAGCTTCAGCGTCAGTCCTTTCAATGAACATTCAGGATTGATTTCCCTTAGGTTTGACTGGTTTGATCTCCTTGCAGTCCAAGGGACTCTTGAAGAGTCCTCTCCAACAACACAAAAGCATCAATTCTTCAACATCACAAAAGCATCAATTCTTTGGCGCTCAGCTTTCTTTATGGTCCAACTCTCACATCCATACATGACTATTGGTAAAACCATAGCTTTGACTATATGGACCTTTGTCAGAAAAGTAACGTCTCTACTTTTTAATATACTGTCTAGGTTGGTCATAATTTTTCTTCCAAGGAACAACTGTCTTTTAGTTTCATAGTTTTCAGAGCACACCAAAACTAAGACACACCATAAACACATAAGAATAGTTACCTGTGAAGAAGGACAGGGGAATGGGAGCAGGGACTGGCATCAAATGGAGTAAGTAGTAATGTAAACAAGAGGAAGCATGAGCAGATCCATGCATTGAGGTTTCTGACTGATTCTCTTCTCCTTATCTGAGGTTCCCACATCACAAAAGATAAAATGCTTGTGTTAGAAATTACATAAAGGTGCAAAGAGAAAAATAAGATAGCCCTACCATCCTTAGGAATTCCGATTTAGATGCTGCTTTATTCCTTTCAAACCTAATTTAATGCATTTTTACAGTTAAGAACAATAAATACACAAGTTTATATCTTTTTTCCTCTACAATTTTATATCTTTCCCCCCACACTTTACAGAGTAAGAGGTAATGAAGTCTGATACAGAGTTTTCTAGTTTTGGCATTTAGTAGCTTTGTTACCTTGGGCAAGCTGAGTAACCCCGCTGGTGACAGTTTCTTCATCTATAATAACAGGTAATAATTTCTACCTCCCAAGGTGGAAATCTGAAGATTAAATGAGATCATTCCTGAATGGTACCTAATTCACTGCTGGCACAGAGTTTGGGCAGCTTCTGCTTCTAGAAACATCTCCTCATACTGGTCTTAAACATAAATATGTTGTAATGGTTTTCTTACAATAAACACTCATATCTCTCATTCCTGGATATTTGGATTGCTTTAAATATTCTATTATTATAAATAAACATTTTAAGATCATCCATATGCTTAACTTCTTATCACATCTTATTTCCATAGATTTTTAATTACTGACCAGACATTATTGACATGTTTAAGGCTTTGATAACAAAAATGCTTGATTTTCTCCAACAAGCTAATACCAACACATCTCAGTCTCCTCTTTTCCTAAAAAGGAGATTTCTTCTTTTCCTTCTTATATTTTTTTGTCATAGTATCTTTATCCCTTCTTTCTAAAAGATTTGACTCCAATAAATTACTATTACTACTTTTATATACCTCTCTCCTTTTTCCTCCTTGTTTTATTAAGTTCCAGATGCTCTTATTATTTTGGGGCTATAAATCCGTGTTTGATAAGAGCTCTATTCTATCTTTTATTGAAACAAAAAAAAAGCATGTAATTGGGAATATTTTCCTAAGTAATTTTTAATCTTGAAAACTAGATCTTCATGTTTTACTTCCTTTAGCCTTTTGGGGAAAACCTTGAACACTGTCATCAGCCTATTTATATCTAAATTTTATACAAGACAGAGATAGACTGTAATTTTCTTTGTTCTAATAGTCACTGTGTTAGTATTTTGAATAAGTACACTTTAAAAACTTTATAAGCAGTTGGCCATTCATTCATAGTCTTCATATATAATATTTAGGGTAGCAAAGTAGTGCTTAAGATCACTTCTTAGTCTATGGGGAGATATTACACTTGTATTTCCATCCCAGTGTCAAAACATCCAGGAAAAGTTGCCTAGATATCTTTCCTTCATCTGCAAGCTGACAAAATCAGGGGGTATGGTTATCACAAGATAAATTTATGCACAGGAATTAATCAGCCATCACTTATTGCATATGGAATGTGGGCAGCAGATTCTGTACACTACAGCAGAAGAACTGAAGAAAACAAAAGGCTTGTGCCTTTCCTTCCAAGAACCTTTAATCTGGTTGGGATAGACAGGACAAAATAGAGAAAAGAGAACTAAGCTTATAAGGTAGCATGTGTGGCGTCCAGAAGTGGAAGAGATGGTGCTATAGGGCTTTCATGGAGAAGACGTACAGACTAGAGGGATCAGAGAAAGTGTTAGGCCAGCTGAAGTTTGAGGAACAGATAGGATGTAGATGGATGAAGTGAAGGATGACATGTGCAGTGGGTAAGAGTGGTGGGAGATTGGAGGGGGAAGGTCAAAGTAGGTCATAGTGTTCCGGGAATCCTAGCAGTATGAGCAAACTGGACAGCAGAAGACAAAACCCTTAGTGAGGCTGTAAAATGGAATGCAGAAGGGCTCTAGGGGCAAAAATTCCTCCTAAACACAGAGGTCTCTGCCACATATGTGAGGGAGCATTGTCCAAGCAATTCAAACTTGCAGGTTTATGAGTGAATCAGTTTACTCACTGGTCAGTGTACATATGAAAATCAGGACGTTTTCTATACTTGGTATTTGATGTGGGTTTTGACTTGTTCAGTAATGATTTCTCTTATTCACAGATGTTATCTGTTCCAAGTAATTTTCAGTGAGCAAGTGAGGGAGGGTAGACAGCAAGGAGAAGGAATGAACTAAGGAGAGTAGGAAAAGACCTAATAAACTATGCCAAGAACAGCTGTGCTTTGGCCTCATAAGGGCATATGTTCCGGGAAAAGTACTTTAAGAAAACGAGATTAAAACCAGTGAGATTATGCAGACAGAAATCAAACTGAAACTTGGAATTTCCCAAAGATTGACCACCAGATGACTGTGCTAAGAAGGAAAATCTACTCCCTAAAAAAAAATCACTCGAAGCCAAGTTCAGCCAGGAAAATCCAAGTGACGGGGTGCTGCTTCAGCATTTTTATTCATTCCTAACAAAATGGGAAACTTACCAGTAAGTTTCACAGCATGATTGATGAGAAAGGGGATCAACTTTTGCTATGAATTACTCAAGTTTTGTTGTAGTGAAGCTTCTGTGCTTCATCGTTGTAGTGCTGAAACTTTTATACTGCTTACCTCATGTCTTAGGTTACAGCACAGGACTTTAGCTGGGAATGGAGAAGGTTGGAATCTTGAAGTCTACTTGGTTGATTTTTTAATCAACGGTTACACAGTTTGCTTGTGACAATCCTAAAAAGGAAAGTTGTGTTCTAGAGCTTTCGTAGGGTATGCTTTAGACATTTTACATAAAAATTGGCCATTTATTTATAGTTTTCACACACAATGTTTAAGATAGCAAAGCAATGTTTCAGATAACTTCTTAGTCTGTTGGAAGACATCATCTGTATTTGTTATTACTGATATTAGTATTAGAAAAGAATTCACTTAATATTTGAGTCACATTTAGAACGATGATTGTTCATTTACACCGATTCAAAATGTTATAAGTAAAACAAGACAAGACTTCTGAGCATTTTAAATCCAGGCTTTTTTAAAGTGAATTCAGATTTATTCAGCAGTGTCTACTATCTGCTTCTGTTGGTTTGACTACCTGTGATGTGAACTTGAACAAGGTCATCTATAGCATCTCTCACAGTGTCTGTTAGAGATCAGCAATCTTTTTCCATAAAAAAACAGATAGTGAACATTTTAGGCTTTCTGGAGAGACTGGGTGGTCACCATTACAACTACACACTTCTACTATTGAAACCCAAGAGCAGCCATAGACAATTAGGAAATGACTGAGTGTGACTGTGATAATAAACTTGACAAAAACAGACAGTGGGTCAGAGTTTCCCAGCAGACTGTAGTTGCCCTTTCTGATCTATGTTTTAAAACTTTAAATAGAGACTTAAGTGAAAGGAGCAAAATTGGGCTGTTAGTTCAGTATATCAGCTATATTTCCCGTTATATACTTTTCTATTCTTGATGCTAAATTAATGTGATTTCTAAAAATCTATATGAATTATTTATATTACTTATGAAAAAGATCTCCATTGGAAGGAAAAGTTGCAAGAAGATAAAACTCTTAATTTTAATCTTGCCTATTTCTTAGCCAGAAAAAGCATCATTTTCTAGAATATGCATTTTACACATATTTAAATCTAGGCTTTCTTTGAGTGAATTCAGATTTAGTTAGCAGGGCCTATTTATTGCTCACACACACGTGCTCAGTCGCTTCAGTTATGTCCAACTCTTTGTAACCTTATGAACTGTGGCCCACCAGACTCCTCTGTCCACAGGATTCTCCAGGCAAGAATACTGGAGTGGGTTGCCATGCCCTTCTCCAGGGGATCTCCTCGACCCAGGGAATTAAACCCACATCTCCTGTGATTCCTGCATTGCAGGCGGATTCTTCATCTGCTGGGTCTGTATATATGGGGAAGCCTGTATATATATATATATATACACATATAAATATATATAGTTATTGCAATTTCTGCAAATTCTAATAATATTTTGATTTCCTTATTTTAGTTTGTTAAAACTGTAGGACAAGCTCTCACTTCAAGTTTGGATAATGTGTGCCTTAGTTCTTAGTGGAAATTGTGGTGGTGGTGGTGAAGCAGGACCTGGAAAAACATGAGGGGAAAAAAAGGGAGAGAATCACTGACATAGCTTAATGCCTTTGCTATTTTTGAAAACAGGGGTTAAAACTTGTGAATACAGTGAGTGAATTGTGTGTAAGTGGTAAAAGGTGAGTCTGTAAAGTGAGGATATTTTATGGTTTCCCTCATGGGAAGAAAGAAGGGAAGAAGCTAAGAAACACTGAATGCATATATGTCATAGGCACAATGTTAGAGATTTTTTTTTTAACTATAAAAGCAAGGTAGATACTTTTATCTTCATATTTTCAGTTGAGGAAACTGAAGTTTGGAAAAGTTAATATCATAATTGGTTAATAACTGAGTCAATATTGAAACATGAACTATAAAATTAAGAAGCCCAAGCTCCTTCCATTGTACTTCATTGTACAGATTTGACTCACTAAGACACGTCTGATGAATGAATCATCAGCGTCTATGAGAAGTTCGGTGATGGCTTCCCTCTGCAGCCTAGGCTGACTCAGCGGTACATGAAAGGAATGATGTTCAGGAATAGCAGAGGCTAGGTGATGGCACAAATCTACCAGAGGCAAAGTGGACATAATTGAAAAGTGAGAGATAAATGACTAATTTGGACGTGACTGGCTTGTATGAATGTTTCTTCCCCCAAATCAAATCTTAACAACCAAATGGCTGATGTCAAAATTCTGCAATGGAAAAATCGCAGTTCTTCACTCAGTTTCCAAAGCAAAGCCATTCACTACCCAGATTCCTCTGATTGAAGATTCTTCTGGAAGGACCTTGCAAAGCCATAAGTACAAATGATAAACACTTTTCTGATCCATTCCCAAAGGAATGTACAGCCTATTACCAGGTTTACTATGCACTGGAATAAGGGGAATATTCAGCTTCATAAAGGCTGCTCAGCTACAATTTCTGAGCTATCACTGCTACCAGGAGATCTGAAACACCATCACGTCTCTCCAGTTAGGAAGCGCTAGAGGTGCTGGAGTTTGGCACAAGTTAAAGTGAATTGAGTGAGTACCTGTGTGTGGGAAAATAGGGATACACAATCTGACTTAGTAACTGAGAGAAGTCTTACATTTTATCACCGACCTATGAAGTAATAGCTCATAAAGGCCAAGTAAGAATAGCCAAATGGAAAAATTTCCATCCTTTCAAACAATTGTCTGAAACAATTTCACATTTCACCCAGAATTTCAAGAGATTATCCTGATCTCCAAAGAGTTAAAGGATATAAGATTGGCTGTTCCCAAGACGTCCTCTTTTAATTCACCTACTTGCCCCTTGCCCCCAATACTAGAGAATCCTCATAGATGATGGTGCCTAAAAGTTTATCCCAGTAGTACTATTTCTAGTCCCAGAAAATATACTGAACCTGATATTTTTACTGAAATAGACTGGCAAATGCTCTGGCATTTGAAATGTTCTATTCATCCATTATAAGCAGAGTACATCATGAGAAATGCTGGACTGTATGAAGCACAAGCTGGAATCAAGATTGCCAGGAGAAATATCACTAACCTCAGACATGCAGATGACACCACTTTTATGGCAGAAAGTGAAGAAGAACTAAAGAGCCTCTTGATGAAAGTGAAAGAGGAGAGTGAAAATGTTGGCTTAAAGCTCAACATTCAGAAAACTAAGATCATGGCATCTGGTCCCATCACTTCATGGCAAATAGATGGGGATACAGTGGAAACAGTGGCTGACTATTTTCTTGAGCTCCAAAATCACTGCAGATGGTGACTGCAGCCATGAAATTAAAAGACGCTTACCCCTTGGAAGGAAAGTTATGACCAACCTAGACAGCTTATTAAAAAGCAGACATGTTACTTTGCCAACAAATGTCTGTCTAGTCAAGGCTGTGGTTTTTCTAGTAGTCATGTATGGATGTGAGAGTTGGACTATAAAGAAAGCTGAATGCCGAAGAATTGATACTTTTGAACTGTGGTGTTGGTGAAGACTCTTGAGAGTCCCTTGGACTAGAAGGAGATCCAACCAGTCCATCCTAAAGAAGATCAGTCCTGGGTATTCATTGGAAGGATTGATGCTGAAGCTGATACTTTGGCCACCTGATGTGAAGAGCTGACTCATTTGAAAAGACCCTGATCCTGGGAAAGATTGAGGGCAGGAGGAGAAGGGGATGACAAAGGATAAGATGGTTGGATAGCATCACCGACTCAATGGACATGAGTTTGGGTAAACTCTGGGAGCTGGTGATGGACAGGGAGGCCTGGCATGCTGCGGTACATGGGATTGCAAAGAGTCGGACATGATTGCATGACTGAACTGAATCGATTCATCCATTAAGTGTATTCTTCTCAATTCCCTTAAGAAGGATCAACAGTAATTTACATTTATATGAGAAAAGAAGTAAGAGAGATATGTTCTCTTTCTTTTGGCTGTTAATTCTCCCTGATTTATGTCCTAACACAGCTTGAAGGGAACTTTCTAATCTTGATGTTCTATAGAACATCAGGCTGGTAAACTATGTTGATGCCATCATGTTAATTAGACCAGGTAGCAGTAGGTGACAAGTAATCTAGAAACGTTCTAGAAGTACTAAGAAGTCGCATGCATTTGAAAACATGGGTAATAAATCCCATGAGAATTCAAAGGCCAGTCATAACAATGAAGTCTGCAGCTTGGCAGATAATCCCTACAACTTTCCACTAATAAAGTGACAGGATATATTGCGCTTGGCAATGATGCTCATTTCCACTTATTCAGTGACTTAGAAGATCACCAAGTCAGAATGGAGCCCAGAGTAAAGAGAACAAGGTTTGTACCCTAGAATATATGGTGTTAGGAGTTTCCATGATAGGAAAGAAAGCTTGTAGTACCTATAGCTATCGCTGACAGAGAGATGCTTCATAAACTGTTAGAAATCTAGACTTAAGTTTTATTATTAACAGTTACTCTAGGATACCTAGCTTATGCTAGGATTATTACAGGCAAACTGGGGTTTAAGGACATCATATTTCTAGATGACAACTTATGACCAACTGAAAAAATAGGAAACAATTGAGTTTAGTTCTCAGATCATAAATTGAATACCATGTTGGTATCAGCTATAAGTGAACTCTGGCACAATACAGACCATTAGAGAAGCGAAATTTCCCTAGGGGTCAAAGCTGAGACCTGTACACTTAGAGGTTCACTTTGTACAGGTCAAGAAGTGGCATGAGGTATGGGAATATGTGGACATGTGGACACCTAAGATGTGACTGATGGCGCAAATGGTAAGTCAGGAGACTTGAAGGAGTAAAATTGAAAGATTACTGTCAAAGGTATACGGAAAATACATTTTGAATGGTTTTACAGGAGTGACTGTAAGACATGGGTTTTTGTGCCTCATGTTCAGTTCAGTTCAGTTGCATCACCCAGTCATGTCCGACTCTTTGCGACCCCATGGACCAGAGCACACCAGGCCTCCCTGTCCATCACCAACTCCCAGAGTTTACCCAAACTCATGTCCATTGAGTTGGTGATGCTATCCAACCATCTCATCCTCTTTTGTCCCCTTCTCCTCCCGTCTTCAATCTTTCCCAGCATCAGGGTCTTTTCAAATGAGTCAGCTCTTCGCATCAGGTGGCCAAAGTATTGGAGTTTCGGCTTCAACATCAGTCCTACCAATGAACACCCAGGTCTGATCTCCTTCAGGATGGACTGGTTGGATCTCCTTGTAGTCCAAGGGACTCTCAAGAGTCTTCTCCAACACCACAGTTCAAAAGTATCAATTCTTCAGCACTCAGCTTTCTTTATAGTCCAACTCTCACATCCATGGGGTCGCAAAGAGTCGGACACTCACATCCATACATGACTACTGGAAAAACCATTGCTTTGACTAGATGGACCTTTGTTGGCAAAGTAATGTCTCTGCTTTTTAATAAGCTGTCTAGGTAGGTCATAACTTTTCTTCCAAGGAGCAAGTGTCTTTTAATTTCATGGCTGCAGTCACCATCTGCACTGATTTTGGAGCCCCCCAAAATAGTCTGTCACTCTTTCCACTGTCTCCCCATCTATTTGCCATGAAGTGATGGGACCAGATGCCAAAATCTTAGTTTTCTGAATATTGAGTTTTAAGCCAACTTTTTCACTTTCCTCTTTCACTTTCATCAAGAGGCTCTTTAGTTCTTCACTTTCTGCCATAAAAGTGGTGTCATCTGCATGTCTGAGGTTAGTGATATTTCTTCTGGCAATCTTGATTCCAACTTGTGCTTCATCCAGTCCAGCATTTCTCATTCAGCATTCTCTTATATATCTAAGTGATATATAAGAAATTTAACTTATATACTCTGCATATAAGTTAAATAAGCAGGGTACAATATACAGCCTTGATGTACTCCTTTCCCAATTTGGAACCAGTCTGTTGTTCCATGTGCCTCATGTTAATACCTGACAAAAAAAGCTCACTATTGAGACATCATTGATAAGTGGAAGAATAGGAAGACTTGCTCTGTGAGATCAGACTTGGCCTCTCTACTGCTGGAACAATGTCCTGCTCATGACTTGAGATCCTTGATGGCTAATAGCTGGGATTTACTCTTAACAAAGTTAAGTTAGCAACTGCTCCTTGAGTTTCCAAAGTGTCAGTATCAGTGACCAGTACTGATCCCTCAATATAGCACTATCCTTTGAGGACATAGCCCAGCCACTTAGTGCTAGATTGACTTTGTTTGATCTTCCATCCATCCTTGAGACAGCAGCAGTTTATCCTTAAGAAGACAGCTATTTTTCTTGTCCGTGCCACACAATGCCTCTGCAAGCTCAATTTTTCAGGACTTCTAGAGTGCAAAATCTATTACCATAGGTTCAGTTCAGTTCGGTCACTCAGTCGTGTCCAACTCTTTGCAACCCATGGACTGCAGCATGCCAGGCTTCCCTGCCCATTACCAACTCCTGGAGCTTGCACAGACTCGTGTCCAATCAAGTCAGTGATGCCATCCAACCATATCATCCTCTGTTGTCCCCTTCTCCTCCTGCCTTCAGTCTTTCCCAGCATCAGGGTCTTTTATTATATCATTATCATAGGTATACTCTGCATAATTCTCCTCTCTGCAAATGGGTAGTCTCAGTCAAACACATTTTATATTAGGAAGTGTGATAATTGGTCCATGGCCAGGGACTCCACTTGTCTTTTGGTCCACCTATGACCTAAATGTGTCTGCATGCTAAGTCTCTTCAGTTGTGTCTGACTCTTTGCACCCCTATAGACGGTAGCCCTCCAGGCTTCTCTGTCCATGGGATTCTCCAGGCAGGAATACTGGAGTGCGTTGCCATTTCCTTCTCCAGGGGATCTTTCCAACCAGGGATCGAACCTGCCTATGACCCGGATGTAGATTTATGAAACAGCTGTTATAGATAAGAAACTAGCTTGAGATAAAAACTCTGAGAGTTTGAATTTCTGTCCTACAGGCTGTGGTACATGCCAAAAACCAATTAACTAGAATATATTGCCTTGAGAACTAAAAGGGTAGAAGCAAGATTGACTCCTCATCATCACCTGGAAGTGACCCACTTGTAGGATTGTCATTTTTCTGTCCACAGTTAGTGATATTTCTGGGTTCCCAGAAGAATGCTTATATCAGAGGACATGGTGAAATTCTTCTGAACTAGAAAGTGTTCAGGTGATGGTCATATGTGCAAACCCTCATGTCAGTGGAACATCATGCCAAGAAAGGAGTTAACATATGGGCAACTCAAGTTGCCATGGGAATCCATGTTTGATGCCATACAATGAGAGCAGAGAATCCTGTGTCTGGAAGCCAGGAGAGACACTGGAGCATCTTTTGATGCCTCTGTGCCCAGTGATAATGGCCATCAACTAATTGCAGCAACCATGGCCTGACAAAAACACAGCCTTATAATATTCTAGTATTAGCATATTCTTTGCTTACATTAAATGTGCATTTTCTTGTCTACTCTTTTTAGAATATAAATACAATGCCAGGGTATTTGTTTTGTTCATTAGTTTATCTTAAGTGGCTAGAACTTAGTAGAGGTTTAATAAATATTTTTTTCAATATGTAAATAAATAATAATATAACTAATGTTGAGAGGAGAAGGAACAGAAGAATTGGAAGGTAACATAAGTGTACATACTGATCATGTTTCTTGTACTGGAATCCTGCTTTCCTCCCTCCTGTTCTAGATATATTAACAGTACATGCTCCAAATCAACTTCCAGTAACTTAAATATTTAACTTTGGAAAACAAGAAGTGAGAATTGGATTGGATGTTTTATAGATTCTCTGCCTTTCTTTTTCTTGGTTTACTCCCTCACTTGATTTTTTTAAATTAATTAATTAATTAATTTTACTTTACAATATTGTATTGGTTTTGCCATACATTGACTTGAATCCTCCATGGGTGTACATGTGTTCCCCATCCTGAACCCACCTCCCACCTCCCTCCCCATCCCATCCCTCTGGGTCATCCCAGTGCACCAGCCCAAGCATCCTATATCATGCAGCAAACCTGGACTGGTGATTCATTTTGCATATGATAATTTACATGTTTCAATGCCATTCCCCCATATCATCCCACTCTCGCCCTCTCCCACAGAGTCCAAAAGACTGTTCTATACATCTGTGTCTCTTCTGCTGTCTCACACACAGGGTTATCGTTACCATCTTTCTAAATTCCAAATATATGCGTTAGTATACTGTATTGGTGTTTGTCTTTCTGGCTTACTTCACTCTGTATAATAGGCTCCAGTTTCATCCACCTCATTAGAACTGATTTAAATGTATTCTTTTTAATGGCTGAGTAATATTCCATTGTGGTATATGTACCACAGCTTTGTTATCCACTCATCTGCTGATGGACATCTAGGTTGCTTCCATCTCCTAGCTATTATAAACAGTGCTGTGGTGAACTCTGGGATACACGTGTCTTTTCAATTCTGGTTTCCCTGGTGTGTATGCCCAACAGTGGGATTGCTGGGTCAGATGGCAGTTTTATTTGCAGTTTTTTTAAGGAATCTCCACACTGTTCTCCATAGTGGCTGTACTAGTTTGCACTCCCATCAACAGTGTAAGAGGGTTCGCTTTTCTCTACACCCTCTCCAGCATTTATTGCTTGTAGACTTTTGGATAGCAGCCATTCTGACTGGCATGTAGTGGTACCTCACTGTGGTTTTTATTTGCATTTCTCTGATAATGACTGGTGTTGAGCACCTTTTCATGTGTTTGTTAGCCATCTGTATGTCTTCTTTGGAGAAATGTCTGTTTAGTTCTTTGGCCCATTTTTTGATTGGGTCTTTTATTTTTCTGAAATTGAGCTGCAGGAGTTGCTTGTATATTTTTTGAGATTAATTCTTTGTTGCTTCGTTTGCGATTATTTTCTCCCATTCTGAAGGCTGTCTTTTCACCTTGCTTATAGTTTCCTTTGTTGTGCAAAAAGCTTTTAAGTTTAATTAGGTCCCATTTGTTTATTTTTGCTTTTATTTCCAATATTCTGGGAGGTGGATCATAGAGGATTCTGCTGTGGTATATGTCGGAGAGGGTTTTGCCCATGTTTTCCTCTAGGAGTTTAATAGTTTCTGGTCTTACATTTAGATTTTTAATCCATTTTGAGTTTATTTTTGTGTATGGTGTTAGAAAGTGTTCTAGTTTCATTCTTTTGCAAGTGGTTGACCAGTTTTCCCAGCACCACTTGTTAAAGAGGTGGTCTTTTTTCCATTATATAGCCTTGCCTCCTTTGTCGAAGATAAGGTGTCCATAGGTGTGTGGATTTATGTCTGGGCTTTCTATTTTGTTCTATTGATCTATTATCTGTCTTTGTGCCAGTACCATACTGTCTTGATGACTGTGGCTTTGTAGTAGAGCCTGAAGTCAGGCAGGTTGATTCCTCCAGTTCCATTCTTCTTTCTCAAGATTGCGTTGGCTATTCAAGGTTTTTTGTATTTCTATACAAATTGTGAAATTATTTGTTCTAGTTCTCTGAAAAATACCACTGGTAGTTTGATGGGGATTGCATTGAATCTATAGATTGCTTTGGCTAGTATACTCATTTTCACTATATTGCTTCTTCTGATCCATGAACAAGGTATATTTCTCCATCTGTTTGTGTCCTCCTTGATTTCTTTCACCGGTGTTTTATAGTTTTCTATATATAGGTCTTTTGTTTCTTTAGGCAAATATACTCCTAAGTATTTTATTCTTTTTGTTGCAATGGTGAATGGAATTGTTCCCTTAATTTCTCTTTCTGTTTTCCCATTGTTAGTGTATAGGAATGCAAGGGATTTCGGTGTGTTGACATTATATCCTGCAAATTTACTGTATTCGTTGATTAGCTCTAGTAATTTTCTGGTGGAGTCTTTAGGGTTTTCTCTGTAGAGGATCATGTCGTCTGCAAACAATGAGAGTTTTACTTCTTCTTTTCCTATCTGGATTCCTTTTATTTCTTTTTCTGCTCTGATTGCTGTGGCCAACTTCCAAAACTATGTTGAATAGTAGTATTGGTGAGAGTGGGCACCCTTGTCTTGTTCCTGACTTTAGGGGAAATGCTTTCAGTTTTTCACCATTGAGGATAATGTTTGCCAAGGGTTTGTCATATAAAGCTTTTATTATGTTGAGCTATGTTCCTTCTATTCCTGTTTTCTGGATCAGTTTTATCATAAATGGATGTTAAATTTTGTCAAAGGCTTTCCTCTGCATCTATTGAGATAATCATATGGTTTTTATTTTTCAATTTGTTAATGTGGTGTATTACATTGATTGATTTGCAGATATTGAAGAATACTTGCATCCCTGGGATAAAGCCCACTTGGTCATGCTGTATGATCTTTTTAATATGTTGTTGGATTCTGTTTGCTAGAATTTTGTTAAGGCTTTTTGCATCTATGTTCATCAGTGATATTGGCCTGTAGTTTTCTTTTTTTGTGGCATCTTTGTCAGGTTTTGGTATTAGGGTGATGGTGGCCTCATAGAGAAATATGTTCATTCTGTCTTCTCTTATGAATGATAATGTCACTGTATATAGAATTATGGGCTGTGTATTACTTTCTAGCACTTATTGTTTGATTCAGTACCCAAAAGCCTTCTGATTTCCATTCTCTTTATTGATGCCCCTCTCTGCCCTCCCTCCCTGCCCTAAGAGATTTAGGAATCTTAATCATTCAATAAGTCACTAAATAATTTTCTCTTCCATTCATTATATCAGGCACTTGGTGATCATTTACAGTTTTAAGTTCTCTATCCTTTAGTTCTCATGAAATTGCCTACAGGTCTCCCTTATAATTTGAGAAGTCTTTTATTTTCCTTTTCGTGTGTTGTTGTTTTGCAATCTTCATGTATTACTTCTAAAATTTAGGCTTAAACTCAGAGATTCTGGTGGCATGTCTTTGATGATATGAAAGAAAGTAACAAGATGGTAGGAGAGCATGAAGCCCATGTGCAAAAGAAACAAATATTAGAAATGGGAAAATCCTGTACCTCCTCAGTTCCCAATTATCTCTTTGGTTCCTGGATCTGCTTTTTCTTCCATTTTATGGAGATTCCACATATTGGTTGAACTAGTTTGACTTCTGTTCCTGTAACAGTGCTAAAGTGAGTCTTGAATATTATACAGTGTTTTACTGAAATGTGAAGAGGCACTGATTTATGCTATTTGTTTCCCAGAGATGTACAATTTGGTTAAAATTCCCTTGACTCTCCAATTTCCAGTCATGATTGGGAGGCTGGTCCTTGCCCTGATAACTAACATCTAAGAAGAGATGCTTGTTTTAAAGAATCTTCCTTGGTATTAATTCCATGACAGGACTTTAAAGTTTAGAAGAGTGTGTCAAGGAAATTGAAATAAGCATTCTTGGTGTATTTAAAGTTAACATAATGCAAGATAATTTAGTCATTAGTGTTAATCACTCAGTTGCTCAGTTGTGTCTGACTCTTTGAGACCCCATGGACTGCAGCCTGCTAGGCTCCCCTGTCCATGAAATTCTCCAGGCAAAAATATGGGGTGGGTAGCCATTCCCTTCTCCAGGGCATCTTCCTAACCCAGAGATTGAACCTGGGTCTACTGCATTGCGGGCAGATTCTTTACCATCTGAGCTACCAGGGAAGCCCATATTCCTACCCAAAGGCTGAAAACTAGATTTAATCAGTTTTTAAAATGTTTTCCAGGGAGAGAAATAGAAGGTCTCAATGATATAAAATCCATATACATACTTGAAAGAAAACATTGTCATGATAAACATACTAAACTGTTTTTTTCAACACATGAAAGCTAACCAAATATGCAGAAAAATGCTTAAATCACTAAACATAACTAAACATAAGCATGTTAAATTCTATCTTTATAATTCCATAAACCTTTGACAATTTATAGTATGTATGTGATGTCAAAATGTGAATATCAAAATTATATTTACTATGGCATGTTTGCTTATATTTAAACAATTATTTGGTTCATCAAAATATATGCCACAAAAACTTAAAATAATCTGTTTAAAATTTTGCAATTTTCCATCAATGTTTTCTATGTAAAGGGCATAAAACTCCATAAAGTTTTTTTTTATGATATTGAGAAAGTGAAATAACTTCCATGAATGGATAGCAAATCAATTTGCAAGTGAGATGCATTCCAATTCCTTTTTGTCCATGAAGCAATCTTTCAGCTTTCAGATTATTAAAAATAATTTCCAATGATAAAATCATCAATCATAAATCATTAGGTGTTATTTGGCATAAAACTGCAAATGAATTCAAAGAATTGAGTGACATTGCTAAACATAACTACTTCTATTCTTCTATTTATAAGAACAAGAATCCTTAGCACTTATACCTATAAAAACAATAAATAGGAATAAAGTTGATGTTTTATTCTATCCATTGATTAAATTTATGAAGTCATGCTGAGTAGATTTTTAATAACTTCTTTTTAAAAATTATAACCATAGAAAACTTTAAAAAAATGAAATATTTACAGATTTGTGTCACCACTAGCGGAGGTGTCATTTAAAGATTATCTTCTACCCAAACATCAGCAGGTTTCTTTGTTTTATGATTGACGCATGATATGGACTCTGGTGGATGATGTGTTTTTATAGAAGAGGATCAGCCTGTTTAAAAAAATAGAAAGGGAGTGGAGAGAAGAAAAATTGTTTTTATCAACATTCTGAATCTTTTTCAGTATATTCACTATTGAATCCAAAATAAATACTTCAACTTTCATTTTTCATCCTTAGACTTCAGTAGCACAGCATTGATCATTTTATGTCACAGTTTTTCTGCAACATCAGTTAAAAGAAGGATTTAGTTCAGGAATGTGCTGTGCTAACAGAGTTGGTAGGATGTAATGAATGGAGTGAAACTTATCCACACTGTATACTTTCCATCTGTAGAACTTTAGGAAAAGGAGGGCAAGTGGTTATTGGGGCCAAGTGGACATAAGATTCTTTGTGTGAATAAGGAAAATCTTTAAATCAGAGGATGGATTCTATTAGATGGTAATTGGTATTTTTCAGGAGAAAATGATATTCTATTTTGCAACATTGAACCCTGGCCAATTTGGCAAGAACATAAATCCTACTTCTCTTCCACTAGGTTTTCATACATTGTGATGTGTTTTTACGTTCATCCAGATTTAAAATTTAGAATTTATATCTTCTTGGTGGATAGAATTTCTTTTACTATGAAGGGATCATCTTTATTTGTTTTTTTCCTTAATGTTTACTTCATCTGATATTAATTCTGTGACTCTCTGTTGATGACTGTCTGTTTAGTAAAACTTACTCTATCATTTTACTTTCATCCTTATGTTTTGATGTGTCTTCTAATATACTAAAATTAATTTTTGAAAAATTGAGTCTGACAATCTTAAATTTATTTCATACTGTTTGTCCTGCAGGTTGTAAGTTTATCCTTCCTTTGGAAATGATTAAATGTTTTTTATTCAATTTTTTTAAATGCTGCTAATTTGAAAGTTAAAAACTTTGCTTCTATAATATGAGGTTACTCTTCCACCCTAAACTATATAGAAATCTAGAGTTAGGTTTTAAAATTCCCTTATAGACAAGAATATATAAAAGAATATTAGAAAAGGTTGACTTCATTTATTTCTTAACCTATTCAAGAACTCAGGTTGCTGTGCATTTTTGCTTTGTTTTAATAGCTCTACAAGACTTGACTATTTTTGTTGTTTTAAATGTCAATGTTTATTTATATTTTTAAATTTTTTCTGAGGTATAACTTGTATACAGCTATTTGCACTGAAATATTTTCTTCTAGTCTGTGTTTTATCATTTCATTTTCTTACAATAACTTTAGAAGAGCAAAATTATCTTGTCTTTCATACTTTTGGTTTCCCACCTAAAAAACTTCACCTACTCCAAGTTTGTGAAATCTTTCTCCTATATGTTCCTTGAGGAGTTTTATATTTTTAACTTTCATGATAGATCTATAATACATTAAAAGTTAATATTCATGTATGCTGTGGGGGAAAAAAAGTTTTACTGTTTTTTCTATAGAAAAGTATCTGGTTGTTTCACTATCATTTGCTGGAAATGTTTTCCTTAATACGTTGATGTATCTTAAAAACAATGGAAAATCAATTGACCATATATATGTGGATACATGTCTGAACTTCCTGTTTTGTTCAATGGATCTGTGTAACTATTCTTATGCAGTCTTGATTATTGTAGCATTATTATAAGTTTTGAAATGAGATAATAGAATGCCTGCAACTTTATCTCCTTTAAAAATTTGTGTACACTACTTTAAATCTTTTGCATTTCCATATAAATTTAAGAATCAGATTTTTATGTGAATAAGTATTCATGGAATTTGCAAATTTTGTTAGATTTATAGACCAGATTGAGTAGAAATGACATGTAAATAATAGTAAATGTTCCAAACTGTGAGCATGATACACTTCTCCAATTACTTAGATCATCTTTAATATCTATAATATTTTTAGCTTAAATGTTCAGTTCTTGCATATTATTTAAAATCTACTCTCTTATATGTCATATGTTTTGATGTTATGATAAATTATATTTTACAATTTCAATTAGTTTAATTTAGGTTTTATACGTAGGTCCATTTTCTATATAGTGTGAGGTAGTATTCAGGTCCCCTTTTTTCATGGATCTGTTTCTGGACGTTGCATTCTGTTCATTTGACCTATGTATTTATGCTCTACTGGCACCATTCTGTCAGATTATTATAGTTTTATATTAAGTTTTAAAATGAAGTAATGTGAGTTCTCCATTTTTTTCAGCATCATTTTTGATATTCTATTTCCTTTGACTTTTCAGATAGATTTTAAAATAAGCACGTCAGTGTTTTTAAAAAATTCTTGCTGGGACTTTGATTAGGATGTATTGAATCTGCAGATTAATTTAAGGAGACTTAACATCTCAAATAGTGACTTTTCTAATTCATACACATGATATAGCTCTCCATTTATTTAATTCTTCTTTAATATCTTTTATCTTATATGTTTTTAGTTTGTATCTAAAGATTTTTGGTGTCCTGGTGTAACTGGGGATGGCATTGGTTTCTTTCTTTTTTATTTTTTAATAAGTTTTTTTTAATGTGAATCAGTTTTAAAATCTTTATTGACTTTGTTAGAGCAGTTTTATGTTTTGATTCTTTGACTACGAAGTATGTGGGATCTTAGCTTCCTGCATTGGAATGGGGAGTCTTATTCACTGGACTGCCAGGGAAATCCCACTGTTCTCTTTTTTTTAATTTAAGTTTTAAATATTTTATGACTAGTATATAGTAATATACATTTATTTCTTCTTTCATTTGTATTGATACGTTGCTCTTATAGTTCGATAACTTGATAAACTCAATTATAATATTATTTCTATATATCCTTTTAGTTTCCCTACATAAAGAATCATAATCAGTGAATAAAAATGGTTTTCTCTCTTATTGCACAAACTGAATGCTTTAAACTTCTTTTTATTGCCTCATTGCACTGGCTAGGATATTGAACAAAAGTAATGAAAGAGGACATCGTTAACTTACTCATGATACTAGTGAGAAATCACTCAATCTTTCATTATGAGATATCATATTAAATGGGGGTTTGGCAGGTGTTCATTTGCAGATTAAGCAAGTTTTCTCTGTTCTTAATTTGTTGAGTTTTTATAATGAATGGATGGATGTTGAATTTTAGCAATTCTTTTTTCTCTATCTATTGAGCTGAACATTGATTTATCTTTAGACTGTTGACATAATGAATTCTGTTGTCTGAACTTTTGAGTGTTAAACCAGTCTTGTAGACCCAGGATAAAATCCACTTGATTATGAGACATCATCTTTTTAATATTTTGATGGATTAAATTATATTAATAAATAATATTACATTAAGGAGTTTTTGCAATTACATTCATAAAGCCTCTTAAATTTTATTCTTACATTATTTATTGGTTTTATTTCATAAAATACACTTTTCAGTGTTTCTAATTTCTTGAAGAGAAATTTTATACCAAGTATAAAGTCGATATTATTCTTCAATGGTTTGGTAGAATTCATCAATGAAACTTAGGGATTTCTAAGCTTTGGGATTGCTTTGCTGGAAGTGTTTTAACTATAAATTTAATTCATTTGGTTGATATAGGACTAAATGATTTATTTCTTCTTGAATAAGCTTTGGTGTATGTTGTCTTTGTCAAAGGATTTTTATATTTTAATAAGTCGTTGAATTTATGACCAAAAATTAAAAATATGTCTTCATAGCATCTTAATACCTTTCAGAGTCACAACAAAACTTCTCCTTTTATTCCTAATATTGATATTTTGTGCCTTCTTTCTCTCATATGGCTTTTCCTTGATCAATGTGTCAAGTATATCAATTTTATTAATCTCTACAAGAATTCAGCTTCTGGTTTCCTTGAATTTTTTTTTTCTCTTTTTTTGATTTGCAATTTCATCGATTACTGTTCTTTATTTTCTTTTCTACTTGCTTAGAGTTTAATTTGCTCTTTTTTAGGTCCTTAGGTTTCAAATCTTAAGCACTTAATGCTATAACTGCTAGGTGTGAGGGGCAGTTTTCTGCTCCGTGGCCATCTCTGCCCTATTGGCATGGGGTCTGATTCCCAAGTTGCCAGAGCAGAAGCCCTTAGCCCCAACTGACTCTGTGCCCTTTATGAGTGTGTTTTTCCCTTTCTCTGCACTGGGACCCCCCACCTCCCCGACCACGGCAAGGAAGTGCTGAAGCCAGTGGGGCTCCTGTCAGTCACAGACAGAGGTCAGAGTTGTTTCTGATGAGCTGTCTCTGCAGGGGTCCATATTTGCTTCCCTCACTCGGGTCAGCCCATCACTGTCTCCAGCCTCCAGCACCCTGCTGTGAAGCCACCTCCAGCAACACCAGCTATTGTACTGCGGAGCCAGCAGGGTAGTATGGACTCTTGATATGTATTGGCAGGTGAGCTGTGGTGGGTGGCTGCTGTTAGAAATCGGCTGCTTCTACTGTGCTTCTTGAGTAATTACCTACAGTGGCTGCTGCTGCCTGACCCCAGGGGGCTGGGGCCTGGCTTGCCTCTGCCTCCCAGAGTCTTCTCTTTGTGGCCACTGCAGACCCGGGGCTGTGCCATGATGTGGAGTGAGCAGGGCCTCAGTGTTCACTCAGCTTGGGCAGGCTGTGTGCTGAGGCAGTTGCCTGCAACCTGGCAGAGGCTAGGGAAGACCTCTCTCTGCCCTGCCTAGTAGGCAAGTCAATATGAGCACTCCTCGTGAGTGGAACCCAGGCTTCTCATTGCCGCTAAGGGGGCTTGTTTCTCCTGTGTAGGTAGGACCCCAGGACCAGAGTGCACAGTCTGTGGCTCTCACAGCTCGTTCTTTAGGGCAAATCTCTATCTATGTATTCTCCCATTTTCTCGGAGACCCCTGCCAGGGACACATGCCCCAACACTATCACTTTTCTCCCCTTCCTACAGGATTATGTGTGCATCTTTCTTATGGCCTTGTTTGCACAGGAGTCTTTCTGCCAGTTTCCAGTTAGTTTTCAGTGAAACTTGTTGCACATGTAGATGTATTTTGACATGTTCATGGGGTACCCATATCCTAATATTCCACCATCTTGATGGATCTCTTCCCAATGATGTTGAATTAATGTTTAGTTTTGGGGGGTTATCATTATGAACTCAAGGGTTTTTAATATATTCAATGTGTATTAAGTTGCATTCAATATTCATTAGATGCTTAAATTTTTCTATTTTTGCTTAATAAAAGTCCCTGCATGTTCATTTCTATGTCATTCTAAAATAACTTATTAGTCTTTGATATTTCCTTTGCTCTCCAATATCGTCTATTTCTTGTTTTATCCATCTGACTTATTATTTACTCTTGACTATTAAAAAAATGAAGATATTTGTAAGCTTCTACTATCCATATGTGAACAGGAAATATTACCATTCTTTGGGGATATTCTACTTTCCCACAATACTGATGACTTCAACCCAACTCTCACAAATTGCTCTGCTTGTGTTCCAATTCTATTTGGTTTGGGGTGATGGTTAATTATAGTAATGCCAGTTTTGGAAACATTTAGGAAGGCCACGGGGGCAATTTCCAGGCCCAGACATTGATGGTTCTTTTTAGAATAAGAGATACTTAGGGTCTGTGTTTTCACCTGGGACCCAGTCATCAACTTTGGGGCAAAAGAAATCCCATTTAACCTCCTGTCACAATTTCTGCAAAACATCCAGGTTCGTTGGTTGAATTTTCAGTCCCTGCTCTACAGGTAAGGTAATACTTGGTGATAATTGCTTTTATGGAGATGGATCAATTCCAGGCACCTTTCCCACACTGATATGAGGCCCAGTTTCTTTATATTCACAGATGATATGCCCAATACTCCTATGAACAATTTTGTGTTAGCTCTGATTACTTTTCCGATTTTGAATTCTGTTTATTCCTGGCACCTAGATATTTTTTGGTTTCAAGCTTGGTGTGGCATTAAATTTCATTTTTAGCGATAAGCTGTCTGTGGTCCTTATGTTTCTTGGTATAGAAGGCCATTCAGTTTACCATAATGACAGGAAGTTATGAACATCCTAACAAGAGATGAAAATTAGACATTTAAAAGCCTTCTAAATATTTCCTGGTAAAGAAGGGTAAAAAAGTTGATAAAACTTTTTTAACCCACTGAATATTTTGAAAATTTCTGAACTCCATCAAGAAAAACAAAACAAATTATTTTAGTAATTATATAGTGAAATACTTCCAGTTGAATATGGAAAAGTTAAGATGTTTCTAGTTTACTCCATTTCTAACACCAGTTAAAATGATGTAAAAAACAAAAGTCTCCACCTTTGATGACACTAGTAGATAGCCAACACCCAGTCTGCTTATTGCAAATGGTAGTAGCCAAGCAGTGTGCAATTCTGACCAAATGAAGTAACATGCTGAAAATTGTGTATTTTTTAGACACAATGACTTCAGTATTTGAAGGACGCAGATAGGACTTGGAACATGGAAATCTGAGGCCATAAGTAGGCCATGTGATTGCTCCATAGTGAAAATAGACATGCATTGAATATAATGATACCTTGATTAGAGATGGATACTTCCTTAATTTGGTAGCAATTGCATCTCTGAGCAAATACCAGTATCATTCTCAAGGCTGAATTATTTGAGCTTTTCCATCAAAGTGCCTTTTACTTTTAGTACTATGTAATATTACTGTGGGGTGTGTGTGTGTGTGTGTGTGTGTGTGTGTGTGTGTGTGTGCTAAATCACCTCAGTCATGTCCGACTCTTTGCGACCCTATGGACTGTAACCCACCAGGCTCCTCTATCCATGGAATTCTCCTGGCAAGAATATTGAACTGGGTTGCCATTTCCTTCTCCAGAGGATCTTCCCAACCCAGAAATTGAACCCGGGTCTCCTGCATTACAGGCGGCTTCTTTACCAGTGAGTCACCTGGCAAGCCCAATATTATTGTAAACTTATCAGTAAATGATATTCAAAGTTTTTAGAGTTCTAAAAATTGAAAAGTTGAGGGAAAATATTTTCATATAAAATGTGATTAAATTCTCAGAAAATTCAATAATAAACTGAAAAAAAGTATTGAAACTAAAGAAAATTAGGAGTAACCAGCCTGATTACAAAACCAATTTGTAATTATTAATTATAGCTAGTTATAAACTATACTAGATAAAACTTTCTATTCACAATAGCAATAAAAGAGAGATAAATTTGAAAATAAAAAAGGGCTTATTTAATTGAAACATAGAATGAGATTTGAGTGAATAGAATGAGTTCATTGTTCTTAGGCAGCTAGTTGTTGTTCTAGAGATTGTTGTGCTGTTTAGTTGCTAAGTTGTGACCAACTCAGTCGTGTCCAACTCTTTTGCCACCCCATGGACTGTAGCCCGCCAGGCTCCTCTGTCTCTGAGATTTCCCAGGCAAGAATACTAGAGTGGGTTGCCATTTCCTCTCTAGGGGATCTTCCTGACCCAGGGGTTGAACCCGTGTCTCCTGCATTGGCAGATACATTCTTTACCACTGAGACAGCAGGAAAGCCTGTTCTAGAGATTGCAATGCTATTAATCACATAAGTTTGATGCTGTGACACTAAAAATAGGAAAGTGATTTTTTGTAACTAACACTGATTAGAAAACTCAGAAAAATAAGCACTTAAGTAAAAATGCAGAAAACTTGAGTGGTATTGAAAATCTAGTAGACTTGCAAGATTTATAATATTTTATTAAGTTTCACTGAATAACAGTTTTGTTGTGCTTTATGAGAATATAGATAGATCAATGTATAAAAGAGATAAACTATAAAAATAAACCAACACAGATACAGAAATTTAGTATATGAGGATTGTGGGAAACTTGGTAGGTATTTGGGAAAAGAAAGTTACAAATCTATTCAGACGTTCTACTGAGCACAGGGTACACACACCCATACACACACTCTATTTCCTATTAGATCACAACCTGAAGAGTTAAAACTAAAACAAAACAAAATTGTGTCTTTGAAACTATGGGCAACTTTTTCTGTAATACTGGTGTTGGTAAGGTCCAAACACAAAATTCATACTACATAAGGAATAAAAAAATGATACACATGACAAGGTAAATGTTCTCAATGATGTTACAACTCCTAAGGCAAAGTCTTGGTCTTGTAATATTATTGAGGATTGCATTAATTGTAATTCACATCTTTCCCATGTTTCAGCATCTCTAGAATGGGGATGTAGGGAAGCTTCCTAAAATGGCATCACTGTAGAAAGTCCATGGCTCTGAGAGGCAGGGGAGGTGGGGTATCCAACTTGCTTAGCAGCTTTTCTGCAGCTGGAGTCAAAAGCAGGAGAGCTCTACTTAATTGCAGTGTCAGTTTAAGAGCCAAAGCTTGGTAACTTTTAGATCTTGTAGGGACTGCTTTTAAGAAAAGCTTCAATATCAGTACTCTTGATTGCAGGGAAGACACTTTTATGGAGAAAATCAAGGACATAGAGGACTCAGTGTTATAAATTGATTATAAAGAGTCAGACATTGAATTGGAGACAAATATTTTGCTTTATTTCCTGTATATAAATATAGCAAATATTTGCTATATTTACTAGAGTGAAAAATGACTAAAACACCTGTTTACTTAAGTATAAAAGGATTATTTTAATACACTCAAATTAAAAATTATAAGTGATAAGAAAGCATTGTTTCTTAGTGTAATGAACAGGGAATTTTTTTTTCCCTTGTTACAATTAATGATGTCTTAGGTTTGGTGAAATATGGAATATAATGGATTCCAATGAATCAGTAAAAGATAAAAAAATCCAAATTCACATTTAAAGAAATACAAATGGCCCTTAAAATATAAATATATGTTAATATTACTCATAGTTTTGAAAGTAAAAATTAAAACAAAAAACAATATACCATTTTACCTATCAGATTCACCAAATATCAAATATAGTGTGCATGACAGTAAGTATAAGCAAAATATCCTTATACAGTTTTGGTGGCAGATTAAACACTTTTCAAAGGACAAAATGATCTTCTTAAAAGATAATTTGATGCCTATCAAAATTAGGGACACAGAGAGCTTTTCACCAGCAATTCAGTATTTGCAAATTTATGTTATAGCTATATTCATAAACATGTACAGATATAACCCCAAGGAGAATCTCTGCATTATTTTTACTTGTAAAGAATGAAAAACTAATGGCAAGTTAAATAAATGAAGGAGTATCCAATCAACATATTATCTTGTCCCTTAAAAGTGAGGCAAATATTTATGTGCTACCAAAGAAACATCTCAAATATAGTTGCACCCATATGAGATCCTGGTAGCTCAGTGGTAAAGAATCCACCTGCTAATGCAGGAGATGCAGGTTCAACCTCTGGGTCAGGAAGATCCCCTGGAGAAGGGAATGACAACCGATTCCAGTATTTTTGCCTGGAAAATCTCATGGACAAAGGAACCTCGCGGGTTATAGTCCATGGGTCACAAGAGTCAGACACTACTTAGTGACTAAACAACAGCAATATACAAAACGTGCTTTCATTTGTGGAGAAAACAAAACAAATTAAACAAATATAGACATATATGTGTAAACACAAAATTTTATAATTTTATATACCAGAAAGTATATATTACTTAGAAGTTTAAGTGTTAGATGTTCAATCATGTCTGACTCTTTGCAACCGCATGGACTGTAGTTGGCCAGCTTCCTCTATTCATGAGATTTTCCAGGCAAGAATACTGGAGTGGGTAGCCATTTCCTTCTCCAGGGGATCTTTCCCACCCACGGATTGAACCCAGGTCTCCTAAATTGCAGGCAGATTTCTTTACTGTCTTAGCCACAAGGGAAATATAACATTGAAAAACATTACATTTCAATCAAAAACACTTGTTCAAAAAACAGAGTAGACAAAGGTCATTCCTGTGGCTTTTTGCACTTTTGGGTGAGTGGCCTCAGCCAGCATTTGATGTGTGTACCCAGTGACTCAGACCTGTAAGATCAAGCTGGCATCTAACTATTTACCTTGAACCTCTTGAATGTCTTTTGTTTCCGTGGTGCTTCCATCAGAGGAAGAGCAGACCTGTTTCACCCCCATGCCCCTGTAAGTCCTTTCTTTAGTTCAGCCAAAGGTGACTGCCACACTTGGTGCTGTTAGGTTTTATAGGTATTTCAGGGATCTCCCTAATGAAAGACAGTTCTGGTGTTGTGGTTTTGTTTTGTTTTTCTCTTAAAATCTTAAGATTTTAATTCCCATATTCTTTGGGAATATGTCGGAGAGTTCCACCCCTTAAGATGGATATTTCTCTTCTTTGTCCTGCCTATGCTCCCAAACACACTGCTGTTAAAGACGAGAGGAAAAAATGTTGTCACTGTAGCTGGAATGTGTCCTTTCTTTCTGGTGATTGTTAGGACAAGCACTATTATTCTTTCCGTTGCCTGAGTTGAATGATTTATGAGTGAACTATTTAATTTTTGGAGCACTTGACATTTTTGACCTCTCATCCATCAACCCTTTGGAATTACTCTGCTTGGGAGATTGAAATACTGCTTCTTTCCTCTGTGGATATTTTCAGTCTTCCTTGTCATAGGAATTACTTCCCTGGGTTTACCCAAGCGAGTTATCTGAGCGGTAAGCAGATAGATGGCTCTCAGAGGTGGCATTATTAGGACACTGCAAAGAACGTCTGTGAAGAACATCGGCCGTGTTTAAGTGCTTTTACAAAGTAACTTTTCTTTCCCTTATACATTCCACTTTTGTCATGATAATAAAACTTTCTAAAAATATTAGCAAGATCTTCCTTACAAAGTAATCAAGTTTTATTAAAAGTAAATTTAAAAAAAAAAAAAAAAGTAAATTTTGCTGTTGTCATGAATATGTGCATTAATACAGATGGCTTTATGAGACAGCCCACAGGGGCTTTCCTGGTGGCTCAGATGGTAAAGAATCCGTCTGCCAATGCAGGAGACACGGGATCGACCCCTGGATTGGGAATATCCCCTGGAGAAATGGCAACCCACTTCAGTATTCTTGCCTGGGAAATCCCATGGACAGAGGAACCTGATGGGTACAGTCCACAGGGTCGCAAAGAACTGGGCATGACAGAGTGACTGCCACTTTCACTTTTCACTTTTGTGAGACACTAATGGAAATTGTCTTGCTTTTATTTCGGCTATTAAGCTAAAAGCATTTTGAAATTTTTCAATGGAAAAAAGAATTGTGGTTTTAAAAAGATTTTTATTGGAATAAAATATAATGTTTATTTTATTTTATTTTCATTGTAAAGTTCATTTACAATGTTGTGTTGATTTCTGCTATACAGCAAAATGAATCAGTTTTACATATACATATATTCACTCTTTTAGATTCTTTTCCCAGATAGGACATGACAGAGTATTAAGTCAAGTTCCCTGTGCGATACAGTAGGTCCTTTTTAGTTATCTATGTTACGTATAGTAGTGTGTATACGTCCCAACCTCCCAACTTATCTCTCCCCTTTCTTTACCCTCCCACCCACCCTGTGCCACTTTCCCCCTGAAACCATGTTTGTTTTCTATGTCTGTGACTCTATTTCTCTTTTGTAAGGAAGTTCATTTATATAATTTTTTAGATTTCAAATATTGTGATATCATATGAATTTGTCTTTGTCTGACTTACTTTATTAAGTATAAAGCTATAAAGATATTTTTAGATCAGAATGCTAAAGGAATTTTATTTATTTATTTATGGCCAGGCCTTGTGGCATGTAGGATCTTAGTTCCCTGACCAGATATCGAACCCACACCCCCTCCTGTGGAAGCTTGGAGTTCTAGTCACTGGACTGCCAAGAAAGTCCAAGAATTGTTATTTGTTCTAAATCTCTAAAATAGACTTGCCCTTCCTTCACAGCATTGATGGTGAAGGCAAGATATTTAAACCTTGGCAACCTCTATAACTTTCTAAGAGTGAAAGTGACAAAAGAAACAGATAAAAGCAATAAAGGATAATAAGAAATCTTGGTTATCCACATGTAATTAATGAGATGATGCCTTTCATATCTATATTTGTTCTGTTTACCTATAAGCAGTTCAGTTGCTCAGTCACGTCCCACTTTTTGCAACCCCATGAACTGCATCATGTCAGGCTTCCCTGTCAATCACCAACTTCCAGAGCTTACTCAAACTCATGTCCATCGAGTCAGTGATGCCATCCGACTATCTCATCCTCTGTTGTCCCCTTCTCCTCCCACCTTCAACCTTTCCCAGCATCAGGGTCTTTTCCAGTGAGTCAGATCTTCACATCAGGTGGCCAAAGTATTGGAGCTTCAGCTTCAGCAGTCCTTACAATGAATATCCAGGACTGATTTCCTTTAGAATTGACTGGTTTGATCTCCTTGCAATACAAGGGACTCTCAGGTCTTCTCCAACACCACAGTTCAAAGCATCAGTTCTTCAGCACTCAGCTTTCTTTATAATCCAACTTTCACATCCACACATGACTACTTGGAAAACCATAGCTTTGACTAGACGGACCTTTATTGGCAAAGTAATCTCTCTGCTTTTTAATATGCTCTCTAGGTTGGTCTGGAGAAGGCAATGGCAACCCACTTCAGTACTCTCGCCTGGAAAATCCCATGGATGGAGGAGCCTGGTAGGCTGCAGTCCATGGGGTTGCTAAGAGTCGGACACGACTGAGCGACTTCGCTTTCATGCATTGGAGAAAGAAATGGCAACCCACTCCAGTGTTCTTGCCTGGAGAATCCCAGGGACAGGGGAGCCTGGTGGGCTGCCGTCTATGGGGTCACACAGAGTTGGACACCACTGAAGCAACTTAGCAGCAGCAGCAGCTAGGTTGGTCATAGTTTTTCTTCCAAGGAGCAAGTGTCTTTTAATTTCATGGCTGCAGTCACCATCTGCAGTGATTTTGGAGCCCCCCCAAAATAAAGTCTGTCACTGTTTCCATTGTTTCCCCATCTATTTGGCATGAAGTGATGGGACTGGATGCCATGATCTTAGTTTTCTGAATGTTGAATCTTAAGCCAACTTTTTCACTCTCCTCTTTCACTTTCATCAAGAGGCTCTTTAGTTCCTCTTCACTTTCTGCCATAAGAGTGGTATCATCTGCGTATCTTAGGTTACTGACATTTCTACCTGCAATCTTGATTTCAGTTTGTGCTTCATCCAGCCCGGCATTTCACAAGATGTACTCTGCATATAAGTTGGATAAGCAGGGTGACAATATACAGCCTTGACATACTCCATTCCCGATTTGGAAACAGTCTGTTTTTCCATGTCCAGTTCTAACTGTTGCTTCTTGACCTGCATACAGATTTCTCAGGAGGCAGGTCAGGTGGTCTGGTATTCCCATCTCTTTCAGAACTTTCCACAGTTTGTTGTGATCCACACAGTCAAAGGCTTTGGCGTATTCAATAAACAGAAGTAGATGTTTTCCTGGAATTCTCTTGCTTTTTCAAAGATCCAACAGATATTGACAATTTGATCTCTGGTTCCTCTGCCTTTTCTAAACCCAGCTTGAACATCTGGAAGTTCATGGTTCACGTGCTGTTGAATGAAGCCTGGCTTCGAGAATTTTGAGCATTAATTTGCTAGCATGTGATAGGAATGCAATTGTTCGGTAGTTTTAACATTCTTTGGCATTGCTTTTCTTTGGGATTGGAATGAAAACTGATCTTTTCCAGTCCTGTGGCTGCTGCTGAGTTTTCCAAATTTGCTGGCATACTGAATGCAGCACTTGCACAGCATTATCTTTTAGGATTTAAAATAGCTCATCTGGCATTCCATTGCTTCCACTAGCTTTGTTCATAGTGGTGCATCCTAAGGCCAACTTGACTTTGCATTCCAGTATGTTTGGCTCTAGATGAGTGATCACACCATCATGGTCATCTGGGTCTTTATGATTTTTTTTGTGTGTGTAGTTCTTCTGTGTATTCTTTTTTTTTTTTTTTAATTTTTTTATTAGTTGGAGGCTAATTACTTCACAACATTTCAGTGGGTTTTGTCATACATTGATATGAATCAGCCATAGATTTACACGTATTCCCCATCCCGATCCCCCCTCCCACCTCCCTCTCCACCCGATTCCTCTGGGTCTTCCCAGTGCACCAGGCCGGAGCACTTGTCTCATGCATCCCACCTGGGCTGGTGATCTGTTTCACCATAGATAGTATACATGCTGTTCTTTTGAAACATCCCACCCTCACCTTCTCCCACAGAGTTCAAAAGTCTGTTCTGTATTTCTGTGTCTCTTTTTCTGTTTTGCATATAGGGTTATCGTTACCATCTTTCTAAATTCCATATATATGTGTTAGTATGCTGTAATGTTCTTTATCTTTCTGGCTTACTTCACTCTGTATAAGGGGCTCCAGTTTCATCCATCTCATTAGGACTGGTTCAAATGAATTCTTTTTAACGGCTGAGTAATATTCCATGGTGTATATGTACCACAGCTTCCTTATCCATTCATCTGCTGATGGGCATCTAGGTTGCTTCCATGTCCTGGCTATTATAAACAGTGCTGCGATGAACATTGGGGTGCACGTGTCTCTTTCAGATCTGGTTTCCTCAGTGTGTATGCCCAGAAGTGGGATTGCTGGGTCATATGGCAGTTCTATTTCCAGTTTTTTAAGAAATCTCCACACTGTTCTCCATAGCGGCTGTACTAGTTTGCATTCCCACCAACAGTGTAAGAGGGTTCCCTTTTCTCCACACCCTCTCCAGCATTTATTGCTTGTAGACTTTGGATAGCAGCCATCCTGACTGGCGTGTAATGGTACCTCATTGTGGTTTTGATTTGCATTTCTCTGATAATGAGTGATGTTGAGCATCTTTTCATGTGTTTGTTAGCCATCTGTATGTCTTCTTTGGAGAAATGTCTGTTTAGTTCTTTGGCCCATTTTTTGATTGGGTCATTTATTTTTCTGGAATTGAGCTGCAGGAGTTGCTTGTATATTTTTGAGATTAATCCTTTGTCTGTTTCTTCATTTGCTATTATTTTCTCCCAATCTGAGGGCTGTCTTTTCACCTTACTTATAGTTTCCTTTGTAGTGCAAAAGCTTTTAAGTTTCATTAGGTCCCATTTGTTTAGTTTTGCTTTTATTTCCAATATTCTGGGAGGTGGGTCATAGAGGATCTTGCTGTGATTTATGTCGGAGAGTGTTTTGCCTATGTTCTCCTCTAGGAGTTTTATAGTTTCTGGTCTTACATTTAGATCTTTAATCCATTTTGAGTTTATTTTTGTGTATGGTGTTAGAAAGTGTTCTAGTTTCATTCTTTTACAAGTGGTTGACCAGTTTTCCCAGCACCACTTGTTAAAGAGGTTGTCTTTTTTCCATTGTATATCCTTGCCTCCTTTGTCAAGATAAGGTGTCCATAGGTTCGTGGATTTATCTCTGGGCTTTCTATTCTGTTCCATTGGTCTATATTTCTGTCTTTGTGCCAGTACCACACTGTCTTGATGACTGTGGCTTTGTAGTAGAGTCTGAAGTCAGGCAGGTTGATTCCTCCAGTTCCATTCTTCTTTTTCAAGATTACTTTGGCTATTCGAGGTTTTTTGTATTTCCATACAAATTGTGAAATTCTTTGGTCTAGTTCTGTGAAAAATACCGTTGGTAGCTTGATAGGGATTGCATTGAATCTATAGATTGCTTTGGGTAGAATAGCCATTTTTGACAATATTGATTCTTCCAATCCATGAACACAGTATTTTTCTCCATCTGTTTGTGTCCTCTTTGATTTCTTTCATCAGTGTTTTATAGTTTTCTATGTATAGGTCTTTGGTTTCTTTAGGTAGATATACTCCTAAGTATTTTATTCTTTTTGTTGCAGTGGTGAATGGTATTGTTTCCTTAATTTCTCTTTCTGTTTTCTCATTGTTAGTGTATAGGAATGCAAGGGATTTCTGTGTGTTAATTTTATATGCTGCAACTTTACTATATTCGTTGATTAGTTCTAGTAATTTTCTGGTAGAGTCTTTTGGGTTTTCTATGTAGAGGATCATGTCATCTGCAAACAGCGAGAGTTTCACTTCTTCTTTTCCTATCTGGATTCCTTTTACTTCTTTTTCTGCTCTGATTGCTGTGGCCAAAACTTCCAACACTATGTTGAATAGTAGTGGTGAGAGTAGGCACCCTTGTCTTGTTCCTGATTTCAGGGGAAATGCTTTCAATTTTTCACCATTGAGGGTGATGCTTGCTGTGGGTTTGTCATATATAGCTTTTATTATGTTGAGGTATGTTCCTTCTATTCCTGCTTTCTGGAGGGTTTTTATCATAAATGGATGTCGAATTTTGTCAAAGGCTTTCTCTGCATCTATTGAGATAATCATATGGGTTTTATCTTTCAATTTATTAATGTGGTGTATTACATTGATTGATTTGCGGATATTGAAGAATCCTTACATCCCTGGGATAAAGCCCACTTGGTCATGATATATGATCTTTTTAATATGTTGTTGGATTCTGTTTGCTAGAATTTTGTTAAGGATTTTGCATCTATATTCATCAGTGATATTGGCTTATAGTTTTCTTTTTTTGTGGCATCTTTGTCAGGTTTTTGGAATTAGGGTGATGGTGGCTCAATATGAATGAGTTGGAGAAGTTTACCTTCTCTGCAATTTTCCTGGATAGATTTGAGTAAGGGTAGGGTTAGCTCTCTCTAATTTTTGTAGAATTCAGCTATGAAAGCCATCTGGTCCTGGGCTTTTGTTTGCTGGAAGATTTTTGATTACAGTTTCGATTTCCTTGCTTGTGATGGGTCTGTTAAGATCTTCTATTTCTTCCTGGTTCAGGTTTGGAAAGTTATACTTTTCTAAGAATTTGTCCATTTCATCCAAGTTGTCCATTTTATTGGCATAGAGCTGCTGGTAGTAGTCTCTTATGATCCTTTGTATTTCAGTGTTGTCTGTTGTGATCTCTCCATTTTCATTTCTAATTTTGTTAATTTGGTTCTTCTCTCTTTGTTTCTTAATGAGTCTTGCTAATGGTTTGTCAATTTTGTTTATTTTTTCAAAAAACCAGCTTTAGCTTTGTTGATTTTTGCTATGGTCTCTTTAGTTTCTTTTGCATTTATTTCTGCCCTAATTTTTAAGATTTCTTTCCTTCTACTAACCCTGG